>NW_026781684.1:0-205951 GCF_030144855.1 Hypanus sabinus
AATCCCTATAGACCTCTGAGTCTCTGTAACCCTTCCAGCCCATGTAGACCTCTATGTCTCTGTAACCCCTCCTAACCCTATAGACCTCTGTCTCTGTAACCCCTCCAACCCCTATAGACCTCCGAGTCTCTGTAACCCCTCCAACCCCTATAGACCTCTGTCGCTGTAACCCCTCCAACCCCTACAGACCTCTGTGTTCTCTGTAACCCGTCCTACCCCTATAGACCTCTGAGTCTCTGTAACCCCTCCAACCCCTATAGACCTCCGAGTCTCTGTAACCCCTCCAACCTCTATAGACCTCCGAGTCTCTGTAACCCCTCCATCCCCTATAGACCTCTGTGTCTCTGTAATCCCTCCAACCCCTATAGACCTCTGAGTCCCTGTAACCCCTCCAACCCCTATAGACCTCTGTTTCTGTAACCCCTCCAAACCCTATAGACCTCTGTAATCCCTCCAACCCCTATTGACCCCTGAGTCTCTGTAACCCCTCCAACCACTATAAACCTCCCTGTCTCTGTAACCCCCACCAAACCCTATAAACCTCCCTGTCTCTGTAACCCCCACCAAACCCTATAAACCTCCCTGTCTCTGTAACCCCCACCAAACCCTATAAACCTCCCTGTCTCTGTAACCCCCACCAAACTCTATAAATCTCCCTGTCTCTGTAACCCCCAACAACCCCTATAGACCTCCCTGTCTCTGTAACCCCTCCTACCCCTATAGACATGTCTCTGTAACCCCTCCAATCCCTATAGACCTCTGAGTCTCTGTAACCCTTCCAGCCCATGTAGACCTCTATGGCTCTGTATCCCCTCCTAATCCTATAGACCTCCCTGTCTCTGTAACCCCCACCAAACCCTATAAACCTCCCTTTCTCTGTAACCCCCACCAAACTCTATAAATCGCCCTGTCTCTGTAACCCCCACCAACCCCTATAGACCTCCCTGTCTCTGTAACCCCTCCTACCCCTATAGACCTGTCTCTGTAACCCCTCCAATCCCTATAGACCTCTGAGTCTCTGTAACCCTTCCAGCCCATGTAGACCTCTATGTCTCTGTAACCCCTCCTAACCCTATAGACCTCTGTCTCTGTAACCCCTCCAACCCCTATAGACCTCCGAGTCTCTGTAACCCCTCCAACCGCTATAGACCTCCGAGTCTCTGTAACCCCTCCAACCCCTATAGACCTCCGAGTCTCTGTAACCCCTCCAACCTCTATAGACCTCCGAGTCTCTGTAACCCCTCCAACCCCTATAGACCTCTGTGTCTCCGTAACCCCTCCAACCCCTATAGACCTCTGAGTCTCTGTAACCCCTCCAACCCCTATAGACCTCCGAGTCTCTGTAACCCCTCCAACCTCTATAGACCTCCGAGTCTCTGTAACCCCTCCAACCCCTATAGACCTCTGTGTCTCTGTAATCCCTCCAACCACTATAGACCTCTGAGTCCCTGTAACCCCTCCAACCCCTATAGACCTCTGTCTCTGTAGCCCCTCCAAACCCTATAGACCTCTGTAATCCCCCCAACCCCTATTGACCCCTGAGTCTCCGTAACCCCTCCAACCACTATAAACCTCCCTGTGTATCCCCCTCCAAACCCTATAGACCTCCCTGTCTCTGTAACCCACTCCAACCCCTATAAACCTCCCTGTCTCTGTAACCCCCACCAAACCCTATAAACTTCCCTGTCTCTGTAACCCCTCCAAACCCTATAACCCTCACTGTCTCTGTAAACCAGTCCAACCCCTATAAACCTCCCTGTCTCTGTAAACCACTCCAACCCCTATAAACCTCCCATTCTCTGTAACCCCCACCAAACCCTATAAACCTCCCTGTCTCTGTAACCCCTCCAAACCCTATAAACCTCACTGTCTCTGTAAACCACTCCAACCCCTATAAACCTCCCTGTCTCTGTAACCCACTCCAACCCCTATAGTCCTCCCTGTCTCTGTAACGTCCAGCAAACCCTACAGACCTCCCTGTCTCTGTAACCCCCACCAAACCCTATAAACCTCCCTGTCTCTGTAACCCCCACCAAACTCTATAAATCTCCCTGTCTCTGTAACCCCCAACAACCCCTATAGACCTCCCTGTCTCTGTAACCCCCACCAAACCCTATAAACCTCCCTGTCTCTGTAACCCCCACCAAACTCTATAAATCGCCCTGTCTCTGTAACCCCCACCAACCCCTATAGACCTCCCTGTCTCTGTAACCCCTCCTACCCCTATAGACCTGTCTCTGTAACCCCTCCAATCCCTATAGACCTCTGAGTCTCTGTAACCCTTCCAGCCCATGTAGACCTCTATGTCTCTGTAACCCCTCCTAACCCTATAGACCTCTGTCTCTGTAACCCCTCCAACCCCTATAGACCTCCGAGTCTCTGTAACCCCTCCAACTGCTATAGACCTCCGAGTCTCTGTAACCCCTCCAACCCCTATAGACCTCCGAGTCTCTGTAACCCCTCCAACCTCTATAGACCTCCGAGTCTCTGTAACCCCTCCAACCCCTATAGACCTCTGTGTCTCCGTAACCCCTCCAACCCCTATAAACCTCTGAGTCTCTGTAACCCCTCCAACCCCTATAGACCTCCGAGTCTCTGTAACCCCTCCAACCTCTATAGACCTCCGAGTCTCTGTAACCCCTCCAACCCCTATAGACCTCTGTGTCTCTGTAATCCCTCCAACCACTATAGACCTCTGAGTCCCTGTAACCCCTCCAACCCCTATAGACCTCTGTCTCTGTAGCCCCTCCAAACCCTATAGACCTCTGTAATCCCCCCAACCCCTATTGACCCCTGAGTCTCCGTAACCCCTCCAACCACTATAAACCTCCCTGTGTATCCCCCTCCAAACCCTATAGACCTCCCTGTCTCTGTAACCCACTCCAACCCCTATAAACCTCCCTGTCTCTGTAACCCCCACCAAATCCTATAAACCTCCCTGTCTCTCTAACCCCTCCAAACCCTATAACCCTCACTGTCTCTGTAAACCAGTCCAACCCCTATAAACCTCCCTGTCTCTGTAAACCACTCCAACCCCTATAAACCTCCCTGTCTCTGTAACCCCCACCAAACCCTATAAACCTCCCTGTCTCTGTAACCCCTCCAAACCCTATAAACCTCACTGTCTCTGTAAACCACTCCAACCCCTATAAACCTCCCTGTCTCTGTAACCCACTCCAACCCCTATAGTCCTCCCTGTCTCTGTAACGCCCAGCAAACCCTACAGACCTCCCTGTCTCTGTAACCCCCACCAAACCCTATAAACCTCCCTGTCTCTGTAACCCCCACCAAACTCTATAAATCTCCCTGTCTCTGTAACCCCCAACAACCCCTATAGACCTCCCTGTCTCTGTAACCCCTGCTACCCCTATAGACATGTCTCTGTAACCCCTCCAATCCCTATAGACCTCTGAGTCTCTGTAACCCTTCCAGCCCATGTAGACCTCTATGTCTCTGTAACCCCTCCTAACCCTATAGACCTCTGTCTCTGTAACCCCTCCAACCCCTATAGACCTCCGAGTCTCTGTAACCCCTCCAACCCCTATAGACCTCCGAGTCTCTGTAACCCCTCCTACCCCTATAGACCTCTGAGTCTCTGTAACTCCTCCAACCCCTATAGACCTCTAGTTCTCAGTAACCCCTGCAACCCCTATAGACTTTCGAGTCTCTGAAACCCCTCCAAACCCTATAGTTCTCAGTAACCCCTCCAACCCCTATAGACTTCCGACTCTGTAACCCCTCCAACCCACATAGACCTCTGTCTCTGTAACCCCTCCAAACACTGCACAGTCTCTGTAACCCCTCGAACCCCTATAGACCTCTCTCTGTAATCCCTCCAACCCCTATAGACCTCTGTCTCTGTAACCCCTCCAACCCCTATAGACCTCTGTCTCTGTAACCCCTCCAACCCCTATAGACCTCTGTGTCTCTGTAACCCGTCCTACCCCTATAGACCTCTGAGTCTCTGTAACCCCTCCAACCCCTATAGACCTCCGAGTCTCTGTAACCCCTCCAACCTCTATATACCTCCGAGTCTCTGTAACCCCTCCATCCCCTATAGACCTCTGTGTCTCTGTAATCCCTCCAACACCTATAGACCTCTGAGTCCCTGTAACCCCTCCAACCCCTATAGACCTCTGTTTCTGTAACCCCTCCAAACCCTATAGACCTCTGTAATCCCTCCAACCCCTATTGACCCCTGAGTCTCTGTAACCCCTCCAACCACTATAAACCTCCCTGTCTCTGTAACCCCACCAAACCCTATAAACCTCCCTGTCTCTGTAACCCCCACCAAACCCTATAAACCTCCCTGTCTCTGTAACCCCCACCAAACCCTATAAAACACCCTGTCTCTGTAACCCTCTCCAAACCCTAAAAACCTCCCTGTCTCTGTAACCCACTCCAACCCCTATAGACCTCCCTGTCTCTGTAACCCCCAGCAAACCCTATAGACCTCCCTGTCTCTGTAACCCCCACCAAACCCTATAAACCTCCCTGTCTCTGTAACCCCTCCAAACCCTATAAACCTCACTGTCTCTGTAAACCACTCCAACCCCTATAAACCTCCTGTCTCTGTAACCCACTCCAACCCCTATAGTCCTCCCTGTCTCTGTAACCCCCAGCAAACCCTGTAGACCTCCCTGTCTCTGTAACCCCCACCAAACCCTACAAAACTCCCTGTCTCTGTAACCCCCACCAAACTCTATAAATCTCCCTGTCTCTGTAACCCCCAACAACCCCTATAGACCTCCCTGTCTCTGTAACCCCTCCTACCCCTATAGACCTGTCTCTGTAACCCCTCCAATCCCTATAGACCTCTGAGTCTCTGTAACCCTTTCAGCCCATGTAGACCACTATGTCTCTGTAACCCCTCCTAACCCTATAGACCGCTGTCTCTGTAACCCCTCCAACCCCAATAGACCTCCGAGTCTCTGTAACACCTCCAACCCCTATACACCTCCGAGTCTCTGTAACCCCTCCTACCCCTATAGACCTCTGAGTCTCTGTAACCCCTCCAACCCCTATAGACCTCTAGTTCTCAGTAACCCCTGCAACCCCTATAGACTTTCGAGTCTCTGAAACCCCTCCAACCCCTATAGTTCTCAGTAACCCCTCCAACCCATATAGACCTCCGAGTCTCTGTAACCCCTCCAACCCCTATAGACTTCCGAGTCTCTGTAACCCCTCCAACCCCTATAGACCTCTGTCTCTGTAACCCCTCCAACCCACATAGACCTCTGTCTCTGTAACCCCTCCAAACACTGCAGAGTCTCTGTAACCCCTCCAACCCCTATAGACCTCTGTCTCTGTAATCCCTCCAACCCCTATAGACCTCTGTCTCTGTAACCCCTCCAACCCCTATAGACCTCTGTCTCTGTAACCCCTCAAACCCCTATAGACCTCTGTGTCTCTGTAACCCGTCCTACCCCTATAGACCTCTGAGTCTCTGTAACCCCTCCAACCCCTATAGACCTCCGAGTCTCTGTAACCCCTCCAACCTCTATAGACCTCCGAGTCTCTGTAACCCACCCATCCCCTATAGACCTCTGTGTCTCTGTAATCCCTCCAACCCCTATAGACCTCTGAGTCCCTGTAATCCATCCAACCCCTATTGACCCCTGAGTCTCTGTAACCCCTCCAACCACTATAAACCTCCCTGTCTCTGTAACCCCCACCAAACCCTATAAACCTCCCTCTCTCTGTAACCCCCACCAAACCCTATAAACCTCCCTGTCTCTGTAACCCCCACCAAACCCTATAAACCTCCCTGTCTCTGTAACCCCCACCAAACTCTATAAATCTCCCTGTCTCTGTAACCCCCAACAACCCCTATAGACCTCCCTGTCTCTGTAACCCCTGCTACCCCTATAGACATGTCTCTGTAACCCCTCCAATCCCTATAGACCTCTGAGTCTCTGTAACCCTTCCAGCCCATGTAGACCTCTATGTCTCTGTAACCCCTCCTAACCCTATAGACCTCTGTCTCTGTAACCACTCCAACCCCTATAGACCTCCGAGTCTCTGTAACCCCTCCAACCCCTATAGACCTCCGAGTCTCTGTAACCCCTCCTACCCCTATAGACCTCTGAGTCTCTGTAACCCCTCCAACCCCTATAGACCTCTAGTTCTCAGTAACCCCTGCAACCCCTATAGACTTTCGAGTCTCTGAAACCCCTCCAAACCCTATAGTTCTCAGTAACCCCTCCAACCCTTATAGACTTCCGACTCTGTAACCCCTCCAACCCCTATAGACCTCTGTCTCTGTAACCCCTCCAACCCACATAGACCTCTGTCTCTGTAACCCCTCCAAACACTGCACAGTCTCTGTAACCCCTCGAACCCCTATAGACCTCTCTCTGTAATCCCTCCAACCCCTATAGACCTCTGTCTCTGTAACCCCTCCAACCCCTATAGACCTCTGTCTCTGTAACCCCTCCAACCCCTATAGACCTCTGTGTCTCTGTAACCCGTCCTACCCCTATAGACCTCTGAGTCTCTGTAACCCCTCCAACCCCTATAGACCTCCGAGTCTCTGTAACCCCTCCAACCTCTATATACCTCCGAGTCTCTGTAACACCTCCATCCCCTATAGACCTCTGTGTCTCTGTAATCCCTCCAACACCTATAGACCTCTGAGTCCCTGTAACCTCTCCAACCCCTATAGACCTCTGTTTCTGTAACCCCTCCAAACCCTATAGACCTCTGTAATCCCTCCAACCCCTATTGACCCCTGAGTCTCTGTAACCCCTCCAACCACTATAAACCTCCCTGTCTCTGTAACCCCACCAAACCCTATAAACCTCCCTGTCTCTGTAACCCTCTCCAAACCCTAAAAACCTCCCTGTCTCTGTAACCCACTCCAACCCCTATAGACCTCCCTGTCTCTGTAACCCCCAGCAAACCCTATAGACCTCCCTGTCTCTGTAACCCCCACCAAACCCTATAAACCTCCCTGTCTCTGTAACCCCTCCAAACCCTATAAACCTCACTGTCTCTGTAAACCACTCCAACCCCTATAAACCTCCTGTCTCTGTAACCCACTCCAACCCCTATAGTCCTCCCTGTCTCTGTAACCCCCAGCAAACCCTGTAGACCTCCCTGTCTCTGTAACCCCCACCAAACCCTACAAAACTCCCTGTCTCTGTAACCCCCACCAAACTCTATAAATCTCCCTGTCTCTGTAACCCCCAACAACCCCTATAGACCTCCCTGTCTCTGTAACCCCTCCTACCCCTATAGACCTGTCTCTGTAACCCCTCCAATCCCTATAGACCTCTGAGTCTCTGTAACCCTTTCAGCCCATGTAGACCACTATGTCTCTGTAACCCCTCCTAACCCTATAGACCGCTGTCTCTGTAACCCCTCCAACCCCAATAGACCTCCGAGTCTCTGTAACACCTCCAACCCCTATAGACCTCCGAGTCTCTGTAACCCCTCCTACCCCTATAGACCTCTGAGTCTCTGTAACCCCTCCAACCCCTATAGACCTCTAGTTCTCAGTAACCCCTGCAACCCCTATAGACTTTCGAGTCTCTGAAACCCCTCCAACCCCTATAGTTCTCAGTAACCCCTCCAACCCATATAGACCTCCGAGTACTGTAACCCCTCCAACCCCTATAGACTTCCGAGTCTCTGTAACCCCTCCAAACCCTATAGACCTCTGTCTCTGTAACCCCTCCAACCCACATAGACCTCTGTCTCTGTAACCCCTCCAAACACTGCAGAGTCTCTGTAACCCCTCCAACCCCTATAGACCTCTGTCTCTGTAATCCCTCCAACCCCTATAGACCTCTGTCTCTGTAACCCCTCCAACCCCTATAGACCTCTGTCTCTGTAACCCCTGAAACCCCTATAGACCTCTGTGTCTCTGTAACCCGTCCTACCCCTATAGACCTCTGAGTCTCTGTAACCCCTCCAACCCCTATAGACCTCCGAGTCTCTGTAACCCCTCCAACCTCTATAGACCTCCGAGTCTCTGTAACCCACCCATCCCCTATAGACCTCTGTGTCTCTGTAATCCCTCCAACCCCTATAGACCTCTGTCCCTGTAACCCCTCCAACCCCTATAGACCTCTGTTTCTGTAACCCCTCCAAACCCTATAGACCTCTGTAATCCATCCAACCCCTATTGACCCCTGAGTCTCTGTAACCCCTCCAACCACTATAAACCTCCCTGTCTCTGTAACCCCCACCAAACCCTATAAACCTCCCTCTCTCTGTAACCCCCACCAAACCCTATAAACCTCCCTGTCTCTGTAACCCCCACCAAACCCTATAAACCTCCCTGTCTCTGTAACCCCCACCAAACTCTATAAATCTCCCTGTCTCTGTAACCCCCAACAACCCCTATAGACCTCCCTGTCTCTGTAACCCCTCCTACCCCTATAGACATGTCTCTGTAACGCCTCCAATCCCTATAGACCTCTGAGTCTCTGTAACCCTTCCAGCCCATGTAGACCTCTATGTCTCTGTATCCCCTCCTAATCCAATAGACCTCCCTGTCTCTGTAACCCACTCCAACCCCTATAGACCTCCCTGTCTCTGTAACCCCCAGCAAACCCTATAGACCTCCCTGTCTCTGTAACCACCCCAAACCCTATAAACCTCCCTGTCTCTGTAACCCCCACCAAACTCTATAAATCTCCCTGTCTCTGTAACCCCCACCAACCCCTATAGACCTCCCTGTCTCTGTAACCCCTCGT
Source organism: Hypanus sabinus (assembly GCF_030144855.1). Taxonomy (NCBI): domain Eukaryota; kingdom Metazoa; phylum Chordata; class Chondrichthyes; order Myliobatiformes; family Dasyatidae; genus Hypanus; species Hypanus sabinus. Next base: position 8,703 of record NW_026781684.1, read on the forward strand.
ACCCCTATAGACCTGTCTCTGTAACCCCTCCAATCCCTATAGACCTCTGAGTCTCTGTAACCCTTCCAGCCCATGTAGACCTCTATGTCTCTGTAACCCCTCCTAACCCTATAGACCTCTGTCTCTGTAACCCCTCCAACCCCTATAGACCTCCGAGTCTCTGTAACCCCTCCAACCCCTATAGACCTCCGAGTCTCTGTAACCCCTCCTACCCCTATAGACCTCTGAGTCTCTGTAACCCCTCCAACCCCTATAGACCTCTAGTTCTCAGTAACCCCTGCAACCCCTATAGACCTCCGAGTCTCTGTAACCCCTCCAAACCCTATAGACGTCCGAGTCTCTGTAACCCCTCCAACCCTTATAGACCTCTGTCTCTGTAACCCCTCCAACCCACATAGACCTCTGTCTCTGTAACCCCTCCAAACACTGCAGAGTCTCTGTAACCCCTCGAACCCCTATAGACCTCTCTCTGTAATCCCTCCAACCCCTATAGACCTCTGTCTCTGTAACCCCTCCAACCCCTATAGACCTCTGTCTCTGTAACCCGTCCTACCCCTATAGACCTCTGAGTCTCTGTAACCCCTCCAACCCCTATAGACCTCCGAGTCTCTGTAACCCCTCCAACCTCTATAGACCTCCGAGTCTCTGTAACCCCTCCATCCCCTATAGACCTCTGTGTCTCTGTAATCCCTCCAACACCTATAGACCTCTGAGTCCCTGTAACCCCTCCAACCCCTATAGACCTCTGTTTCTGTAACCCCTCCAAACCCTATAGACCTCTGTAATCCCTCCAACCCCTATAGACCCCTGAGTCTCTGTAACCCCTCCAACCACTATAAACCTCCCTGTCTCTGTAACCCCACCAAACCCTATAAACCTCCCTGTCTCTGTAACCCCCACCAAACCCTATAAACCTCCCTGTCTCTGTAACCCCCACCAAACCCTATAAACCACCCTGTCTCTGTAACCCTCTCCAAACCCTATAAACCTCCCTGTCTCTGTAACCCACTCCAACCCCTATAGACCTCCCTGTCTCTGTAACCCCCAGCAAACCCTATAGACCTCCCTGTCTCTCTAACCCCCACCAAACCCTATAAACCTCCCTGTCTCTGTAACCCCTCCAAACCCTATAAACCTCACTGTCTCTGTAAACCACTCCAACCCCTATAAACCTCCCTGTCTCTGTAACCCACTCCAACCCCTATAGTCCTCCCTGTCTCTGTAACCCCCAGCAAACCCTGTAGACCTCCCTGTCTCTGTAACCCCGACCAAACCCTATAGTCCTCCCTGTCTCTGTAACCCCCAATAACCCCTATAGACCTCCCTGTCTCTGTAACCCCTCCTACCCCTATAGACATGTCTCTGTAACGCCTCCAATCCCTATAGACCTCTGAGTCTCTGTAACCCTTCCAGCCCATGTAGACCTCTATGTCTCTGTATCCCCTCCTAATCCAATAGACCTCCCTGTCTCTGTAACCCACTCCAACCCCTATAGACCTCCCTGTCTCTGTAACCCCCAGCAAACCCTATAGACCTCCCTGTCTCTGTAACCCCCCCAAACCCTATAAACCTCCCTGTCTCTGTAACCCCCACCAAACTCTATAAATCTCCCTGTCTCTGTAACCCCCACCAACCCCTATAGACCTCCCTGTCTCTGTAACCCCTCGTACCCCTATAGACCTGTCTCTGTAACCCCTCCAATCCCTATAGACCTCTGAGTCTCTGTAACCCTTCCAGCCCATGTAGACCTCTATGTCTCTGTAACCCCTCCTAACCCTATAGACCTCTGTCTCTGTAACCCCTCCAACCCCTATAGACCTCCGAGTCTCTGTAACCCCTCCAACCCCTATAGACCTCCGAGTCTCTGTAACCCCTCCTACCCCTATAGACCTCCGAGTCTCTGTAACCCCTCCAACCCCTATAGACCTCCGAGTCTCTGTAACCCCTCCTACCTCTATAGACCTCTAGTTCTCAGTAACCCCTGCAACCCCAATAGACTTTCGAGTGTCTGAAACCCCTCCAACCCCTATAGTTCTCAGTAACCCCTCCAACCCATATAGACCTCCGAGTCTCTGTAACCCCTCCAACCACTATAGACTTCCGAGTCTCTGTAACCCCTCCAACCCCTATAGACCTTTGTCTCTGTAACCCCTCCAACCCACATAGACCTCTGTCTCTGTAACCCCTCCAAACACTGCAGAGTCTCTGTAACCTCTGCAACCCCTATATACCTCTGTCTCTGTAATCCCTCCAACCCCTATAGACCTCTGTCTCTGTAACCCCTCCAATCCCTATAGACTTTCGAGTGTCTGAAACCCCTCCAACCCCTATAGTTCTCAGTAACCCCTCCAACCCATATAGACCTCCGAGTCTCTGTAACCCCTCCAACCCCTATAGACTTCCGAGTCTCTGTAACCCCTCCAACCCCTATAGACCTCTGTCTCTGTAACCCCTCCAACCCACATAGACCTCTGTCTCTGTAACCCCTCCAAACACTGCAGAGTCTCTGTAACCCCTCCAACCCCTATATACCTCTGTCTCTGTAATCCCTCCAACCCCTATAGACCTCTGTCTCTGTAACCCGTCCTACCCCTATAGACCTCTGAGTCTCTGTAACCCCTCCAACCCCTATAGACCTCCGAGTCTCTGTAACCCCTCCAACCTCTATAGACCTCCGAGTCTCTGTAACCCCTCCATCCCCTATAGACCTCTGTGTCTCTGTAATCCCTCCAACCCCTATAGACCTCTGAGTCCCTGTAACCCCTCCAACCCCTATAGACCTCTGTTTCTGTAACCCCTCCAAACCCTATAGACCTCTGTAATCCCTCCAACCCCTATTGACCCCTGAGTCTCTGTAACCCCTCCAACCAGTATAAACCTCCCTGTCTCTGTAACCCCCACCAAACCCTATAAACCTCCCTGTCTCTGTAACCCCCACCAAACCCTATAAACCTCCCTGTCTCTGTAACCCCCACCAAACCCTATAAACCTCCCTGTCTCTGTAACCCCCACCAAACTCTATAAATCTCCCTGTCTCTGTAACCCCCAACAACCCCTATAGACCTCCCTGTCTCTGTAACCCCTCCTACCCCTATAGACATGTCTCTGTAACCCCTCCAATCCCTATAGACCTCTGAGTCTCTGTAACCCTTCCAGCCCATGTAGACCTCTATGTCTCTGTATCCCCTCCTAATCCTATAGACCTCCCTGTCTCTGTAACCCACTCCAACCCCTATAGACCTCCCTGTCTCTGTAACCCCCAGCAAACCCTATAAACCTCCCTGTCTCTGTAACCCCCACCAAACTCTATAAATTCCCTGTCTCTGTAACCCCCACCAACCCCTATAGACCTCCCTGTCTCTGTAACCCCTCCTACCCCTATAGACCTGTCTCTGTAACCCCTCCAATCCCTATAGACCTCTGAGTCTCTGTAACCCTTCCAGCCCATGTAGACCTCTATGTCTCTGTAACCCCTCCTAACCTTATAGACCTCTGTCTCTGTAACCCCTCCAACCCCTATAGACCTCCGAGTCTCTGTAACCCCCTCCAACCCCTAAAGACCTCCGTCTCTGTAACCCCTCCTACCCCTATAGACCTCTGAGTCTCTGTAACCCCACCAACCCCTATAGACCTCTAGTTCTCAGTAGCCCCTGCAACCCCTATAGACTTTCGAGTCTCTGTAACCCCTCCAACCCCTATAGACTTCCGAGTCTCTGTAACCCCTCCAACCCCTATAGACCTCTGTCTCTGTAACCCCCTCCAACCCACATAGACCTCTGTCTCTGTAACCCCTCCAAACACTGCAGGGTCTCTGTAACCCCTCGAACCCCTATAGACCTCTCTCTGTAATCCCTCCAACCCCTATAGACCTCTGTCTCTGTAACCCCTCCAACCCCTATAGACCTCTGTCTCTGTAACCCCTCCAACCCCTATAGACCTCTGTGTCTCTGTAACCCGTCCTACCCCTATAGACCTCTGAGTCTCTGTAACCCCTCCAACCCCTATAGACCTCCGAGTCTCTGTAACCCCTCCAACCTCTATAGACCTCCGAGTCTCTGTAACCCCTCCATCCCCTATAGACCTCTGTGTCTCTGTAATCCCTCCAACACCTATAGACCTCTGAGTCCCTGTAACCCCTCCAACCCCTATAGACCTCTGTTTCTGTAACCCCTCCAAACCCTATAGACCTCTGTAATCCCTCCAACCCCTATTGACCCCTGAGTCTCTGTAACCCCTCCAACCACTATAAACCTCCCTGTCTCTGTAACCCCACCAAACCCTATAAACCCTGTCTCTGTAACCCCCACCAAACCCTATAAACCTCCCTGTCTCTGTAACCCCCACCAAACCCTATAAACCACCCTGTCTCTGTAACCCTCTCCAAACCCTATAAACCTCCCTGTCTCTGTAACCCACTCCAACCCCTATAGACCTCCCTGTCTCTGTAACCCCAGCAAACCCTATAGACCTCCCTGTCTCTGTAACCCCCACCAAACCCTATAAACCTCCCTGTCTCTGTAACCCCTCCAAACCCTATAAACCTCACTGTCTCTGTAAACCACTCCAACCCCTATAAACCTCCCTGTCTCTGTAACCCACTCCAACCCCTATAGTCCTCCCTGTCTCTGTAACCCCCAGCAAATCCTGTAGACCTCCCTGTCTCTGTAACCCCCACCAAACCCTATAAACCTCCCTGTCTCTGTAACCCCACCAAACTCTATAAATCTCCCTGTCTCTGTAACCCCCAACAACCCCTATAGACCTCCCTGTCTCTGTAACCCCTCCTACCCCTATAGACCTGTCTCTGTAACCACTCCAATCCCTATAGACCTCTGAGTCTCTGTAACCCTTCCAGCCCATGTAGACCTCTATGTCTCTGTAACCCCTCCTAACCCTATAGACCTCTGTCTCTGTAACCCCTCCAACCCCTATAGACCTCCGAGTCTCTGTAACCCCTCCAACCCTTATAGACCTCCGAGTCTCTGTAACCCCTCCTACCCCTATAGACCTCTGAGTCTCTGTAACCCCTCCAACCCCTATAGACTTCCGAGTCTCTGTAACCCCTCCAACCCCTATAGACCTCTTTCTCTGTAACCCCTCCAACCCACATAGACCTCTGTCTCTGTAACCCCTCCAAACACTGCAGAGTCTCTGTAACCCCTCCAACCCCTATATACCTCTGTCTCTGTAATCCCTCCAACCCCTATAGACCTCTGTCTCTGTAACCCCTCCAATCCCTATAGACCTCTGTCTCTGTAACCCGTCCTACCCCTATAGACCTCTGAGTCTCTGTAACCCCTCCAACCACTATAGACCTCCGAGTCTCTGTAACCCCTCCAAACCCTATAAACCTCCCTGTCTCTGTAACACACTCCAACCCCTATAGACCTCCCTGTCTCTGTAACCCCCAGCAAACCCTATAAACCTCCCTGTCTCTGTAACCCCCACCAAACTCTATAAATCTCCCTGTCTCTGTAACCCCCACCAACCCCTATAGACCTCCCTGTCTCTGTAACCCCTCCTACCCCTATAGACCTGTCTCTGTAACCCCTCCAATCCCTATAGACCTCTGAGTCTCTGTAACCCTTCCAGCCCATGTAGACCTCTATGTCTCTGTAACCCCTCCTACCCCTATAGACATGTCTCTGTAACCCCTCCAATCCCTATAGACCTCTGAGTCTCTGTAACCCTTCCAGCCCATGTAGACCTCTATGTCTCTGTATCCCCTCCTAATCCTATAGACCTCCCTGTCTCTGTAACCCACTCCAACCCCTATAGACCTCCCTGTCTCTGTAACCCCCAGCAAACCCTATAGACCTCCCTGTCTCTCTAACCCCCACCAAACCCTATAAACCTCCCTGTCTCTGTAACCCCTCCAAACCCTATAAACCTCACTGTCTCTATAAACCACTCCAACCCCTATAAACCTCCCTGTCTCTGTAACCCACTCCAACCCCTATAGTCCTCCCTGTCTCTGTAACCCCCAGCAAACCCTGTAGACCTCCCTGTCTCTGTAACCCCGACCAAACCCTATAAACCTCCCTGTCTCTGTAACCCCCACCAAACTCTATAAATCTCCCTGTCTCTGTAAACCCCAACAACCCCTATAGACCTCCCTGTCTCTGTAACCCCTCCTACCCCTATAGACCTGTCTCTGTAACCCCTCCAATCCCTATAGACCTCTGAGTCTCTGTGACCCTTCCAGCCCATGTAGACCTCTATGTCTCTGTAACCCCTCCTAACCCTATAGACCTCTGTCTCTGTAACCCCTCCAACCCCTATAGACCTCCGAGTCTCTGTAACCCCTCCAACCCCTATAGACCTCCGAGTCTCTGTAACCCCTCCTACCCCTATAGACCTCTAGTTCTCAGTAACCCCTGCAACCCCTATAGACTTTCGAGTGTCTGAAACCCCTCCAACCCCTATAGTTCTCAGTAACCCCTCCAACCCATATAGACCTCCGAGTCTCTGTAACCCCTCCAACCACTATAGACTTCCGAGTCTCTGTAACCCCTCCAACCCCTATAGACCTCTGTCTCTGTAACCCCTCCAACCCACATAGACCTCTGTCTCTGTAACCCCTCCAAACACTGCAGAGTCTCTGTAACCCCTGCAACCCCTATATACCTCTGTCTCTGTAATCCCTCCAACCCCTATAGACCTCTGTCTCTGTAACCCCTCCAATCCCTATAGACTTTCGAGTGTCTGAAACCCCTCCAACCCCTATAGTTCTCAGTAACCCCTCCAACCCATATAGACCTCCGAGTCTCTGTAACCCCTCCAACCCCTATAGACTTCCGAGTCTCTGTAACCCCTCCAACCCCTATAGACCTCTGTCTCTGTAACCCCTCCAACCCACATAGACCTCTGTCTCTGTAACCCCTCCAAACACTGCAGAGTCTCTGTAACCCCTCCAACCCCTATATACCTCTGTCTCTGTAATCCCTCCAACCCCTATAGACCTCTGTCTCTGTAACCCGTCCTACCCCTATAGACCTCTGAGTCTCTGTAACCCCTCCAACCCCTATAGACCTCCGAGTCTCTGTAACCCCTCCAACCTCTATAGACCTCCGAGTCTCTGTAACCCCTCCAGCCCCTATAGACCTCTGTGTCTCTGTAATCCCTCCAACCCCTATAGACCTCTGAGTCCCTGTAACCCCTCCAACCCCTATAGACCTCTGTTTCTGTAACCCCTCCAAACCCTATAGACCTCTGTAATCCCTCCAACCCCTATTGACCCCTGAGTCTCTGTAACCCCTCCAACCAGTATAAACCTCCCTGTCTCTGTAACCCCCACCAAACCCTATAAACCTCCCTGTCTCTGTAACCCCCACCAAACCCTATAAACCTCCCTGTCTCTGTAACCCCCACCAAACCCTATAAACCTCCCTGTCTCTGTAACCCCCACCAAACTCTATAAATCTCCCTGTCTCTGTAACCCCCAACAACCCCTATAGACCTCCCTGTCTCTGTAACCCCTCCTACCCCTATAGACATGTCTCTGTAACCCCTCCAATCCCTATAGACCTCTGAGTCTCTGTAACCCTTCCAGCCCATGTAGACCTCTATGTCTCTGTATCCCCTCCTAATCCTATAGACCTCCCTGTCTCTGTAACCCACTCCAACCCCTATAGACCTCCCTGTCTCTGTAACCCCCAGCAAACCCTATAAACCTCCCTGTCTCTGTAACCCCCACCAAACTCTATAAATCTCCCTGTCTCTGTAACCCCCACCAACCCCTATAGACCTCCCTGTCTCTGTAACCCCTCCTACCCCTATAGACCTGTCTCTGTAACCCCTCCAATCCCTATAGACCTCTGAGTCTCTGTAACCCTTCCAGCCCATGTAGACCTCTATGTCTCTGTAACCCCTCCTAACCTTATAGACCTCTGTCTCTGTAACCCCTCCAACCCCTATAGACCTCCGAGTCTCTGTAACCCCTCCAACCCCTAAAGACCTCCGTCTCTGTAACCCCTCCTACCCCTATAGACCTCTGAGTCTCTGTAACCCCACAAACCCCTATAGACCTCTAGTTCTCAGTAACCCCTGCAACCCCTATAGACTTTCGAGTCTCTGTAACCCCTCCAACCCCTATAGACTTCCGAGTCTCTGTAACCCCTCCAACCCCTATAGACCTCTGTCTCTGTAACCCCTCCAACCCACATAGACCTCTGTCTCTGTAACCCCTCCAAACACTGCAGGGTCTTTGTAACCCCTCGAACCCCTATAGACCTCTCTCTGTAATCCCTCCAACCCCTATAGACCTCTGTCTCTGTAACCCCTCCAACCCCTATAGACCTCTGTCTCTGTAACCCCTCCAACCCCTATAGTCCTCTGTGTCTCTGTAACCCGTCCTACCCCTATAGACCTCTGAGTCTCTGTAACCCCTCCAACCCCTATAGACCTCCGAGTCTCTGTAACCCCTCCAACCTCTATAGACCTCCGAGTCTCTGTAACCCCTCCATCCCCTATAGACCTCTGTGTCTCTGTAATCCCTCCAACACCTATAGACCTCTGAGTCCCTGTAACCCCTCCAACCCCTATAGACCTCTGTTTCTGTAACCCCTCCAAACCCTATAGACCTCTGTAATCCCTCCAACCCCTATTGACCCCTGAGTCTCTGTAACCCCTCCAACCACTATAAACCTCCCTGTCTCTGTAACCCCACCAAACCCTATAAACCCTGTCTCTGTAACCCCCACCAAACCCTATAAACCTCCCTGTCTCTGTAACCCCCACCAAACCCTATAAACCACCCTGTCTCTGTAACCCTCTCCAAACCCTATAAACCTCCCTGTCTCTGTAACCCACTCCAACCCTATAGACCTCCCTGTCTCTGTAACCCCCAGCAAACCCTATAGACCTCCCTGTCTCTGTAACCCCCACCAAACCCTATAAACCTCCCTGTCTCTGTAACCCCTCCAAACCCTATAAACCTCACTGTCTCTGTAAACCACTCCAACCCCTATAAACCTCCCTGTCTCTGTAACCCACTCCAACCCCTATAGTCCTCCCTGTCTCTGTAACCCCCAGCAAATCCTGTAGACCTCCCTGTCTCTGTAACCCCCACCAAACCCTATAAACCTCCCTGTCTCTGTAACCCCCACCAAACTCTATAAATCTCCCTGTCTCTGTAACCCCCAACAACCCCTATAGACCTCCCTGTCTCTGTAACCCCTCCTACCCCTATAGACCTGTCTCTGTAACCACTCCAATCCCTATAGACCTCTGAGTCTCTGTAACCCTTCCAGCCCATGTAGACCTCTATGTCTCTGTAACCCCTCCTAACCCTATAGACCTCTGTCTCTGTAACCCCTCCAACCCCTATAGACCTCCGAGTCTCTGTAACCCCTCCAACCCCTATAGACCTCCGAGTCTCTGTAACCCCTCCTACCCCTATAGACCTCTGAGTCTCTGTAACCCCTCCAACCCCTATAGACTTCCGAGTCTCTGTAACCCCTCCAACCCCTATAGACCTCTTTCTCTGTAACCCCTCCAACCCACATAGACCTCTGTCTCTGTAACCCCTCCAAACACTGCAGAGTCTCTGTAACCCCTCCAACCCCTATATACCTCTGTCTCTGTAATCCCTCCAACCCCTATAGACCTCTGTCTCTGTAACCCCTCCAATCCCTATAGACCTCTGTCTCTGTAACCCGTCCTACCCCTATAGACCTCTGAGTCTCTTTAACCCCTCCAACCACTATAGACCTCCGAGTCTCTGTAACCCCTCCAACCTCTATAGACCTCCGAGTCTCTGTAACCCCTCCATCCCCTATAGACCTCTGTGTCTCTGTAATCCCTCCAACCCCTATAGACCTCTGAGTCCCTGTAACCCCTCCAACCCCTATAGACCTCTGTTTCTGTAACCCCTCCAAACCCTATAGACCTCTGTAATCCCTCCAACCCCTATTGACCCCTGAGTCTCTGTAACCCCTCCAACCAGTATAAACCTCCCTGTCTCTGTAACCCCCACCAAACCCTATAAACCTCCCTGTCTCTGTAACCCCCACCAAACTCTATAAATCTCCCTGTCTCTGTAACCCCCAACAACCCCTATAGACCTCCCTGTCTCTGTAACCCCTCCTACCCCTATAGACATGTCTCTGTAACCCCTCCAATCCCTATAGACCTCTGAGTCTCTGTAACCCTTCCAGCCCATGTAGACCTCTATGTCTCTGTATCCCCTCCTAATCCTATAGACCTCCCTGTCTCTGTAACCCACTCCAACCCCTATAGACCTCCCTGTCTCTGTAACCCCCAGCAAACCCTATAAACCTCCCTGTCTCTGTAACCCCCACCAAACTCTATAAATCTCCCTGTCTCTGTAACCCCCACCAACCCCTATAAACATCCCTGTCTCTGTAACCCCTCCTACCCCTATAGACCTGTCTCTGTAACCCCTCCAATCCCTATAGACCTCTGAGTCTCTGTAACCCTTCCAGCCCATGTAGACCTCTATGTCTCTGTAACCCCTCCTAACCTTATAGACCTCTGTCTCTGTAACCCCTCCAACCCCTATAGACCTCCGAGTCTCTGTAACCCCTCCAACCCCTAAAGACCTCCGAGTCTCTGTAACCCCTCCTACCCCTATAGACTTCCGAGTCTCTGTAACCCCTCCAACCCCTATTGACCTCTGTCTCTGTAACCCCTCCAACCCACATAGACCTCTGTCTCTGTAACCCCTCCAAACACTGCAGGGTCTCTGTAACCCCTCGAACCCCTATAGACCTCTCTCTGTAATCCCTCCAACCCCTATAGACCTCTGTCTCTGTAACCCCTCCAACCCCTATAGACCTCTGTCTCTGTAACCCCTCCAACCCCTATAGACCTCTGTGTCTCTGTAACCCGTCCTACCCCTATAGACCTCTGAGTCTCTGTAACCCCTCCAACCCCTATAGACCTCCGAGTCTCTGTAACCCCTCCAACCTCTATAGACCTCCGAGTCTCTGTAACCCCTCCAGCCCCTATAGACCTCTGTGTCTCTGTAATCCCTCCAACCCCTATAGACCTCTGAGTCCCTGTAACCCCTCCAACCCCTATAGACCTCTGTTTCTGTAACCCCTCCAAACCCTATAGACCTCTGTAATCCCTCCAACCCCTATTGACCCCTGAGTCTCTGTAACCCCTCCAACCAGTATAAACCTCCCTGTCTCTGTAACCCCCACCAAACCCTATAAACCTCCCTGTCTCTGTAACCCCCACCAAACCCTATAAACCTCCCTGTCTCTGTAACCCCCACCAAACCCTATAAACCTCCCTGTCTCTGTAACCCCCACCAAACTCTATAAATCTCCCTGTCTCTGTAACCCCCAACAACCCCTATAGACCTCCCTGTCTCTGTAACCCCTCCTACCCCTATAGACATGTCTCTGTAACCCCTCCAATCCCTATAGACCTCTGAGTCTCTGTAACCCTTCCAGCCCATGTAGACCTCTATGTCTCTGTATCCCCTCCTAATCCTATAGACCTCCCTGTCTCTGTAACCCACTCCAACCCCTATAGACCTCCCTGTCTCTGTAACCCCCAGCAAACCCTATAAACCTCCCTGTCTCTGTAACCCCCACCAAACTCTATAAATCTCCCTGTCTCTGTAACCCCCACCAACCCCTATAGACCTCCCTGTCTCTGTAACCCCTCCTACCCCTATAGACCTGTCTCTGTAACCCCTCCAATCCCTATAGACCTCTGAGTCTCTGTAACCCTTCCAGCCCATGTAGACCTCTATGTCTCTGTAACCCCTCCTAACCTTATAGACCTCTGTCTCTGTAACCCCTCCAACCCCTATAGACCTCCGAGTCTCTGTAACCCCTCCAACCCCTAAAGACCTCCGTCTCTGTAACCCCTCCTACCCCTATAGACCTCTGAGTCTCTGTAACCCCACAAACCCCTATAGACCTCTAGTTCTCAGTAACCCCTGCAACCCCTATAGACTTTCGAGTCTCTGTAACCCCTCCAACCCCTATAGACTTCCGAGTCTCTGTAACCCCTCCAACCCCTATAGACCTCTGTCTCTGTAACCCCTCCAACCCACATAGACCTCTGTCTCTGTAACCCCTCCAAACACTGCAGGGTCTCTGTAACCCCTCGAACCCCTATAGACCTCTCTCTGTAATCCCTCCAACCCCTATAGACCTCTGTCTCTGTAACCCCTCCAACCCCTATAGACCTCTGTCTCTGTAACCCCTCCAACCCCTATAGTCCTCTGTGTCTCTGTAACCCGTCCTACCCCTATAGACCTCTGAGTCTCTGTAACCCCTCCAACCCCTATAGACCTCCGAGTCTCTGTAACCCCTCCAACCTCTATAGACCTCCGAGTCTCTGTAACCCCTCCATCCCCTATAGACCTCTGTGTCTCTGTAATCCCTCCAACACCTATAGACCTCTGAGTCCCTGTAACCCCTCCAACCCCTATAGACCTCTGTTTCTGTAACCCCTCCAAACCCTATAGACCTCTGTAATCCCTCCAACCCCTATTGACCCCTGAGTCTCTGTAACCCCTCCAACCACTATAAACCTCCCTGTCTCTGTAACCCCACCAAACCCTATAAACCCTGTCTCTGTAACCCCCACCAAACCCTATAAACCTCCCTGTCTCTGTAACCCCCACCAAACCCTATAAACCACCCTGTCTCTGTAACCCTCTCCAAACCCTATAAACCTCCCTGTCTCTGTAACCCACTCCAACCCTATAGACCTCCCTGTCTCTGTAACCCCCAGCAAACCCTATAGACCTCCCTGTCTCTGTAACCCCCACCAAACCCTATAAACCTCCCTGTCTCTGTAACCCCTCCAAACCCTATAAACCTCACTGTCTCTGTAAACCACTCCAACCCCTATAAACCTCCCTGTCTCTGTAACCCACTCCAACCCCTATAGTCCTCCCTGTCTCTGTAACCCCCAGCAAATCCTGTAGACCTCCCTGTCTCTGTAACCCCCACCAAACCCTATAAACCTCCCTGTCTCTGTAACCCCCACCAAACTCTATAAATCTCCCTGTCTCTGTAACCCCCAACAACCCCTATAGACCTCCCTGTCTCTGTAACCCCTCCTACCCCTATAGACCTGTCTCTGTAACCACTCCAATCCCTATAGACCTCTGAGTCTCTGTAACCCTTCCAGCCCATGTAGACCTCTATGTCTCTGTAACCCCTCCTAACCCTATAGACCTCTGTCTCTGTAACCCCTCCAACCCCTATAGACCTCCGAGTCTCTGTAACCCCTCCAACCCCTATAGACCTCCGAGTCTCTGTAACCCCTCCTACCCCTATAGACCTCTGAGTCTCTGTAACCCCTCCAACCCCTATAGACTTCCGAGTCTCTGTAACCCCTCCAACCCCTATAGACCTCTTTCTCTGTAACCCCTCCAACCCACATAGACCTCTGTCTCTGTAACCCCTCCAAACACTGCAGAGTCTCTGTAACCCCTCCAACCCCTATATACCTCTGTCTCTGTAATCCCTCCAACCCCTATAGACCTCTGTCTCTGTAACCCCTCCAATCCCTATAGACCTCTGTCTCTGTAACCCGTCCTACCCCTATAGACCTCTGAGTCTCTTTAACCCCTCCAACCACTATAGACCTCCGAGTCTCTGTAACCCCTCCAACCTCTATAGACCTCCGAGTCTCTGTAACCCCTCCATCCCCTATAGACCTCTGTGTCTCTGTAATCCCTCCAACCCCTATAGACCTCTGAGTCCCTGTAACCCCTCCAACCCCTATAGACCTCTGTTTCTGTAACCCCTCCAAACCCTATAGACCTCTGTAATCCCTCCAACCCCTATTGACCCCTGAGTCTCTGTAACCCCTCCAACCAGTATAAACCTCCCTGTCTCTGTAACCCCCACCAAACCCTATAAACCTCCCTGTCTCTGTAACCCCCACCAAACTCTATAAATCTCCCTGTCTCTGTAACCCCCAACAACCCCTATAGACCTCCCTGTCTCTGTAACCCCTCCTACCCCTATAGACATGTCTCTGTAACCCCTCCAATCCCTATAGACCTCTGAGTCTCTGTAACCCTTCCAGCCCATGTAGACCTCTATGTCTCTGTATCCCCTCCTAATCCTATAGACCTCCCTGTCTCTGTAACCCACTCCAACCCCTATAGACCTCCCTGTCTCTGTAACCCCCAGCAAACCCTATAAACCTCCCTGTCTCTGTAACCCCCACCAAACTCTATAAATCTCCCTGTCTCTGTAACCCCCACCAACCCCTATAAACATCCCTGTCTCTGTAACCCCTCCTACCCCTATAGACCTGTCTCTGTAACCCCTCCAATCCCTATAGACCTCTGAGTCTCTGTAACCCTTCCAGCCCATGTAGACCTCTATGTCTCTGTAACCCCTCCTAACCTTATAGACCTCTGTCTCTGTAACCCCTCCAACCCCTATAGACCTCCGAGTCTCTGTAACCCCTCCAACCCCTAAAGACCTCCGAGTCTCTGTAACCCCTCCTACCCCTATAGACTTCCGAGTCTCTGTAACCCCTCCAACCCCTATTGACCTCTGTCTCTGTAACCCCTCCAACCCACATAGACCTCTGTCTCTGTAACCCCTCCAAACACTGCAGGGTCTCTGTAACCCCTCGAACCCCTATAGACCTCTCTCTGTAATCCCTCCAACCCCTATAGACCTCTGTCTCTGTAACCCCTCCAACCCCTATAGACCTCTGTCTCTGTAACCCCTCCAACCCCTATAGACCTCTGTGTCTCTGTAACCCGTCCTACCCCTATAGACCTCTGAGTCTCTGTAACCCCTCCAACCCCTATAGACCTCCGAGTCTCTGTAACCCCTCCAACCTCTATAGACCTCCGAGTCTCTGTAACCCCTCCATCCCCTATAGACCTCTGTGTCTCTGTAATCCCTCCAACACCTATAGACCTCTGAGTCCCTGTAACCCCTCCAACCCCTATAGACCTCTGTTTCTGTAACCCCTCCAAACCCTATAGACCTCTGTAATCCCTCCAACCCCTATTGACCCCTGAGTCTCTGTAACCCCTCCAACCACTATAAACCTCCCTGTCTCTGTAACCCCACCAAACCCTATAAACCCTGTCTCTGTAACCCCCACCAAACCCTATAAACCTCCCTGTCTCTGTAACCCCCACCAAACCCTATAAACCACCCTGTCTCTGTAACCCTCTCCAAACCCTATAAACCTCCCTGTCTCTGTAACCCACTCCAACCCCTATAGACCTCCCTGTCTCTGTAACCCCCAGCAAACCCTATAGACCTCCCTGTCTCTGTAACCCCCACCAAACCCTATAAACCTCCCTGTCTCTGTAACCACTCCAAACCCTATAAACCTCACTGTCTCTGTAAACCACTCCAACCCCTATAAACCTCCCTGTCTCTGTAACCCACTCCAACCCCTATAGTCCTCCCTGTCTCTGTAACCCCCAGCAAATCCTGTAGACCTCCCTGTCTCTGTAACCCCCACCAAACCCTATAAACCTCCCTGTCTCTGTAACCCCCACCAAACTCTATAAATCTCCCTGTCTCTGTAACCCCCAACAACCCCTATAGACCTCCCTGTCTCTGTAACCCCTCCTACCCCTATAGACCTGTCTCTGTAACCACTCCAATCCCTATAGACCTCTGAGTCTCTGTAACCCTTCCAGCCCATGTAGACCTCTATGTCTCTGTAACCCCTCCTAACCCTATTGACCTCTGTCTCTGTAACCCCTCCAACCCCTATAGACCTCCGAGTCTCTGTAACCCCTCCAACCCCTATAGACCTCCGAGTCTCTGTAACCCCTCCTACCCCTATAGACCTCTAGTTCTCAGTAACCCCTGCAACCCCTATAGACTTTCGAGTCTCTGAAACCCCTCCAACCCCTATAGACCTCTGTCTCTGTAACCCCTACAACCCACATAGACCTCTGTCTCTGTAACCCCTCCAAACACTGCAGAGTCTCTGTAACCCCTCCAACCCCTATAGACCTCTGTCTCTGTAATCCCTCCAACCCCTATAGACCTCTGTCTCTGTAACCCCTCCAACCCCTATAGACCTCTGTCTCTGTAACCCCTCCAACCCCTATAGACCTCTGTGTCTCTGTAACCCGTCCTACACCTATAGACCTCTGAGTCTCTGTAACCACTCCAACCCCTATAGACCTCCGAGTCTCTGTAACCCCTCCAACCTCTATAGACCTCCGAGTCTCTGTAACCCCTCCATCCCCTATAGACCTCTGTGTCTCTGTAATCCCTCCAACCCCTATAGACCTCTGAGTCCCTGTAACCCCTCCAACCCCTATAGACCTCTGTTTCTGTAACCCCTCCAAACCCTATAGACCTCTGTAATCCCTCCAACCCCTATTGACCCCTGAGACTCTGTAACCCCACCAACCACTATAAACCTCCCTGTCTCTGTAAACCCCACCAAACCCTATAAACCTCCCTGTCTCTGTAACCCCCACCAAACCCTATAAACCTCCCTGTCTCTGTAACCCCCCCAAACCCTATAAACCTCCCTGTCTCTGTAACCCCCACCAAACCTTATAAATCTCCCTGTCTCTGTAACCCCCAACAACCCCTATAGACCTCCCTGTCTCTGTAACCCCTCCTACCCCTATAGACATGTCTCTGTAACCCCTCCAATCCCTATAGACCTCTGAGTCTCTGTAACCCTTCCAGCCCATGTAGACCTCAATGTCTCTGTATCCCCTCCTAATCCTATAGACTTCCCTGTCTCTGTAACCCCTCCAACCCCTAAAGACCTCCGTCTCTGTAACCCCTCCTACCCCTATAGACCTCTGAGTCTCTGTAACCCCACAAACCCCTATAGACCTCTAATTCTCAGTAACCCCTGCAACCCCTATAGACTTTCGAGTCTCTGTAACCCCTCCAACCCCTATAGACTTCCGAGTCTCTGTAACCCCTCCAACCCCTATAGACCTCTGTCTCTGTAACCCCTCCAACCCACATAGACCTCTGTCTCTGTAACCCCTCCAAACACTGCAGGGTCTCTGTAACCCCTCGAACCCCTATAGACCTCTCTCTGTAATCCCTCCAACCCCTATAGACCTCTGTCTCTGTAACCCCTCCAACCCCTATAGACTTCTGTCTCTGTAACCCCTCCAACCCCTATAGACCTCTGTGTCTCTGTAACCCGTCCTACCCCTATAGACCTCTGAGTCTCTGTAACCCCTCCAACCCCTATAGACCTCCGAGTCTCTGTAACCCCTCCAACCTCTATAGACCTCCGAGTCTCTATAACCCCTCCATCCCCTATAGACCTCTGTGTCTCTGTAATCCCTCCAACACCTATAGACCTCTGAGTCCCTGTAACCCCTCCAACCCCTATAGACCTCTGTTTCTGTAACCCCTCCAAACCCTATAGACCTCTGTAATCCCTCCAACCCCTATTGACCCCTGAGTCTCTGTAACCCCTCCAACCACTATAAACCTCCCTGTCTCTGTAACCCCACCAAACCCTATAAACCCTGTCTCTGTAACCCCCACCAAACCCTATAAACCTCCCTGTCTCTGTAACCCCCACCAAACCCTATAAACCACCCTGTCTCTGTAACCCTCTCCAAACCCTATAAACCTCCCTGTCTCTGTAACCCACTCCAACCCCTATAGACCTCCCTGTCTCTGTAACCCCCAGCAAACCCTATAGACCTCCCTGTCTCTGTAACCCCCACCAAACCCTATAAACCTCCCTGTCTCTGTAACCCCTCCAAACCCTATAAACCTCACTGTCTCTGTAAACCACTCCAACCCCTATAAACCTCCCTGTCTCTGTAACCCACTCCAACCCCTATAGTCCTCCCTGTCTCTGTAACCCCCAGCAAATCCTGTAGACCTCCCTGTCTCTGTAACCCCCACCAAACCCTATAAACCTCCCTGTCTCTGTAACCCCCACCAAACTCTATAAATCTCCCTGTCTCTGTAACCCCCAACAACCCCTATAGACCTCCCTGTCTCTGTAACCCCTCCTACCCCTATAGACCTGTCTCTGTAACCACTCCAATCCCTATAGACCTCTGAGTCTCTGTAACCCTTCCAGCCCATGTAGACCTCTATGTCTCTGTAACCCCTCCTAACCCTATAGACCTCTGTCTCTGTAACCCCTCCAACCCCTATAGACCTCCGAGTCTCTGTAACCCCTCCAACCCCTATAGACCTCCGAGTCTCTGTAACCCCTCCTACCCCTATAGACCTCTGAGTCTCTGTAACCCCTCCAACCCCTATAGACTTCCGAGTCTCTGTAACCCCTCCAACCCCTATAGACCTCTTTCTCTGTAACCCCTCCAACCCACATAGACCTCTGTCTCTGTAACCCCTCCAAACACTGCAGAGTCTCTGTAACCCCTCCAACCCCTATATACCTCTGTCTCTGTAATCCCTCCAACCCCTATAGACCTCTGTCTCTGTAACCCCTCCAATCCCTATAGACCTCTGTCTCTGTAACCCGTCCTACCCCTATAGACCTCTGAGTCTCTTTAACCCCTCCAACCACTATAGACCTCCGAGTCTCTGTAACCCCTCCAACCTCTATAGACCTCCGAGTCTCTGTAACCCCTCCATCCCCTATAGACCTCTGTGTCTCTGTAATCCCTCCAACCCCTATAGACCTCTGAGTCCCTGTAACCCCTCCAACCCCTATAGACCTCTGTTTCTGTAACCCCTCCAAACCCTATAGACCTCTGTAATCCCTCCAACCCCTATTGACCCCTGAGTCTCTGTAACCCCTCCAACCAGTATAAACCTCCCTGTCTCTGTAACCCCCACCAAACCCTATAAACCTCCCTGTCTCTGTAACCCCCACCAAACCCTATAAACCTCCCTGTCTCTGTAACCCCCACCAAACCCTATAAACCTCCCTGTCTCTGTAACCCCCACCAAACTCTATAAATCTCCCTGTCTCTGTAACCCCCAACAACCCCTATAGACCTCCCTGTCTCTGTAACCCCTCCTACCCCTATAGACATGTCTCTGTAACCCCTCCAATCCCTATAGACCTCTGAGTCTCTGTAACCCTTCCAGCCCATGTAGACCTCTATGTCTCTGTATCCGCTCCTAATCCTATAGACCTCCCTGTCTCTGTAACCCACTCCAACCCCTATAGACCTCCCTGTCTCTGTAACCCCCAGCAAACCCTATAAACCTCCCTGTCTCTGTAACCCCCACCAAACTCTATAAATCTCCCTGTCTCTGTAACCCCCACCAACCCCTATAAACATCCCTGTCTCTGTAACCCCTCCTACCCCTATAGACCTGTCTCTGTAACCCCTCCAATCCCTATAGACCTCTGAGTCTCTGTAACCCTTCCAGCCCATGTAGACCTCTATGTCTCTGTAACCCCTCCTAACCTTATAGACCTCTGTCTCTGTAACCCCTCCAACCCCTATAGACCTCCGAGTCTCTGTAACCCCTCCAACCCCTAAAGACCTCCGAGTCTCTGTAACCCCTCCTACCCCTATAGACTTCCGAGTCTCTGTAACCCCTCCAACCCCTATTGACCTCTGTCTCTGTAACCCCTCCAACCCACATAGACCTCTGTCTCTGTAACCCCTCCAAACACTGCAGGGTCTCTGTAACCCCTCGAACCCCTATAGACCTCTCTCTGTAATCCCTCCAACCCCTATAGACCTCTGTCTCTGTAACCCCTCCAACCCCTATAGACCTCTGTCTCTGTAACCCCTCCAACCCCTATAGACCTCTGTGTCTCTGTAACCCGTCCTACCCCTATAGACCTCTGAGTCTCTGTAACCCCTCCAACCCCTATAGACCTCCGAGTCTCTGTAATCCCTCCAACCCCTATAGACCTCTGAGTCCCTGTAACCCCTCCAACCCCTATAGACCTCTGTTTCTGTAACCCCTCCAAACCCTATAGACCTCTGTAATCCCTCCAACCCCTATTGACCCCTGAGTCTCTGTAACCCCTCCAACCAGTATAAACCTCCCTGTCTCTGTAACCCCCACCAAACCCTATAAACCTCCCTGTCTCTGTAACCCCCACCAAACCCTATAAACCTCCCTGTCTCTGTAACCCCCACCAAACCCTATAAACCTCCCTGTCTCTGTAACCCCCACCAAACTCTATAAATCTCCCTGTCTCTGTAACCCCCAACAACCCCTATAGACCTCCCTGTCTCTGTAACCCCTCCTACCCCTATAGACATGTCTCTGTAACCCCTCCAATCCCTATAGACCTCTGAGTCTCTGTAACCCTTCCAGCCCATGTAGACCTCTATGTCTCTGTATCCGCTCCTAATCCTATAGACCTCCCTGTCTCTGTAACCCACTCCAACCCCTATAGACCTCCCTGTCTCTGTAACCCCCAGCAAACCCTATAAACCTCCCTGTCTCTGTAACCCCCACCAAACTCTATAAATCTCCCTGTCT
The DNA here is from genome assembly GCF_030144855.1 of Hypanus sabinus. Taxonomy (NCBI): domain Eukaryota; kingdom Metazoa; phylum Chordata; class Chondrichthyes; order Myliobatiformes; family Dasyatidae; genus Hypanus; species Hypanus sabinus. Next base: position 29,060 of record NW_026781684.1, read on the forward strand.
CTGTAACCCCCACCAACCCCTATAAACATCCCTGTCTCTGTAACCCCTCCTACCCCTATAGACCTGTCTCTGTAACCCCTCCAATCCCTATAGACCTCTGAGTCTCTGTAACCCTTCCAGCCCATGTAGACCTCTATGTCTCTGTAACCCCTCCTAACCTTATAGACCTCTGTCTCTGTAACCCCTCCAACCCCTATAGACCTCCGAGTCTCTGTAACCCCTCCAACCCCTAAAGACCTCCGAGTCTCTGTAACCCCTCCTACCCCTATAGACTTCCGAGTCTCTGTAACCCCTCCAACCCCTATTGACCTCTGTCTCTGTAACCCCTCCAACCCACATAGACCTCTGTCTCTGTAACCCCTCCAAACACTGCAGGGTCTCTGTAACCCCTCGAACCCCTATAGACCTCTCTCTGTAATCCCTCCAACCCCTATAGACCTCTGTCTCTGTAACCCCTCCAACCCCTATAGACCTCTGTCTCTGTAACCCCTCCAACCCCTATAGACCTCTGTGTCTCTGTAACCCGTCCTACCCCTATAGACCTCTGAGTCTCTGTAACCCCTCCAACCCCTATAGACCTCCGAGTCTCTGTAACCCCTCCAACCTCTATAGACCTCCGAGTCTCTGTAACCCCTCCATCCCCTATAGACCTCTGTGTCTCTGTAATCCCTCCAACACCTATAGACCTCTGAGTCCCTGTAACCCCTCCAACCCCTATAGACCTCTGTTTCTGTAACCCCTCCAAACCCTATAGACCTCTGTAATCCCTCCAACCCCTATTGACCCCTGAGTCTCTGTAACCCCTCCAACCACTATAAACCTCCCTGTCTCTGTAACCCCACCAAACCCTATAAACCCTGTCTCTGTAACCCCCACCAAACCCTATAAACCTCCCTGTCTCTGTAACCCCCACCAAACCCTATAAACCACCCTGTCTCTGTAACCCTCTCCAAACCCTATAAACCTCCCTGTCTCTGTAACCCACTCCAACCCCTATAGACCTCCCTGTCTCTGTAACCCCCAGCAAACCCTATAGACCTCCCTGTCTCTGTAACCCCCACCAAACCCTATAAACCTCCCTGTCTCTGTAACCACTCCAAACCCTATAAACCTCACTGTCTCTGTAAACCACTCCAACCCCTATAAACCTCCCTGTCTCTGTAACCCACTCCAACCCCTATAGTCCTCCCTGTCTCTGTAACCCCCAGCAAATCCTGTAGACCTCCCTGTCTCTGTAACCCCCACCAAACCCTATAAACCTCCCTGTCTCTGTAACCCCCACCAAACTCTATAAATCTCCCTGTCTCTGTAACCCCCAACAACCCCTATAGACCTCCCTGTCTCTGTAACCCCTCCTACCCCTATAGACCTGTCTCTGTAACCACTCCAATCCCTATAGACCTCTGAGTCTCTGTAACCCTTCCAGCCCATGTAGACCTCTATGTCTCTGTAACCCCTCCTAAACCTATTGACCTCTGTCTCTGTAACCCCTCCAACCCCTATAGACCTCCGAGTCTCTGTAACCCCTCCAACCCCTATAGACCTCCGAGTCTCTGTAACCCCTCCTACCCCTATAGACCTCTAGTTCTCAGTAACCCCTGCAACCCCTATAGACTTTCGAGTCTCTGAAACCCCTCCAACCCCTATAGACCTCTGTCTCTGTAACCCCTACAACCCACATAGACCTCTGTCTCTGTAACCCCTCCAAACACTGCAGAGTCTCTGTAACCCCTCCAACCCCTATAGACCTCTGTCTCTGTAATCCCTCCAACCCCTATAGACCTCTGTCTCTGTAACCCCTCCAACCCCTATAGACCTCTGTCTCTGTAACCCCTCCAACCCCTATAGACCTCTGTGTCTCTGTAACCCGTCCTACACCTATAGACCTCTGAGTCTCTGTAACCACTCCAACCCCTATAGACCTCCGAGTCTCTGTAACCCCTCCAACCTCTATAGACCTCCGAGTCTCTGTAACCCCTCCATCCCCTATAGACCTCTGTGTCTCTGTAATCCCTCCAACCCCTATAGACCTCCCTGTCTCTGTAACCCCCCCAAACCCTATAAACCTCCCTGTCTCTGTAACCCCCACCAAACTCTATAAATCTCCCTGTCTCTGTAACCCCCAACAACCCCTATAGACCTCCCTGTCTCTGTAACCCCTCCTACCCCTATAGACATGTCTCTGTAACCCCTCCAATCCCTATAGACCTCTGAGTCTCTGTAACCCTTCCAGCCCATGTAGACCTCTATGTCTCTGTATCCCCTCCTAATCCTATAGACTTCCCTGTCTCTGTAACCCCTCCAACCCCTAAAGACCTCCGTCTCTGTAACCCCTCCTACCCCTATAGACCTCTGAGTCTCTGTAACCCCACAAACCCCTATAGACCTCTAGTTCTCAGTCACCCCTGCAACCCCTATAGACTTTCGAGTCTCTGTAACCCCTCCAACCCCTATAGACTTCCGAGTCTCTGTAACCCCTCCAACCCCTATAGACCTCTGTCTCTGTAACCCCTCCAACCCACATAGACCTCTGTCTCTGTAACCCCTCCAAACACTGCAGGGTCTCTGTAACCCCTCGAACCCCTATAGACCTCTCTCTGTAATCCCTCCAACCCCTATAGACCTCTGTCTCTGTAACCCCTCCAACCCCTATAGACCTCTGTCTCTGTAACCCCTCCAACCCCTATAGACCTCTGTGTCTCTGTAACCCGTCCTACCCCTATAGACCTCTGAGTCTCTGTAACCCCTCCAACCCCTATAGACCTCCGAGTCTCTGTAACCCCTCCAACCTCTATAGACCTCCGAGTCTCTGTAACCCCTCCATCCCCTATAGACCTCTGTGTCTCTGTAATCCCTCCAACACCTATAGACCTCTGAGTCCCTGTAACCCCTCCAACCCCTATAGACCTCTGTTTCTGTAACCCCTCCAAACCCTATAGACCTCTGTAATCCCTCCAACCCCTATTGACCCCTGAGTCTCTGTAACCCCTCCAACCACTATAAACCTCCCTGTCTCTGTAACCCCACCAAACCCTATAAACCCTGTCTCTGTAACCCCCACCAAACCCTATAAACCTCCCTGTCTCTGTAACCCCCACCAAACCCTATAAACCACCCTGTCTCTGTAACCCTCTCCAAACCCTATAAACCTCCCTGTCTCTGTAACCCACTCCAACCCCTATAGACCTCCCTGTCTCTGTAACCCCCAGCAAACCCTATAGACCTCCCTGTCTCTGTAACCCCCACCAAACCCTATAAACCTCCCTGTCTCTGTAACCCCTCCAAACCCTATAAACCTCACTGTCTCTGTAAACCACTCCAACCCCTATAAACCTCCCTGTCTCTGTAACCCACTCCAACCCCTATAGTCCTCCCTGTCTCTGTAACCCCCAGCAAATCCTGTAGACCTCCCTGTCTCTGTAACCCCCACCAAACCCTATAAACCTCCCTGTCTCTGTAACCCCCACCAAACTCTATAAATCTCCCTGTCTCTGTAACCCCCAACAACCCCTATAGACCTCCCTGTCTCTGTAACCCCTCCTACCCCTATAGACCTGTCTCTGTAACCACTCCAATCCCTATAGACCTCTGAGTCTCTGTAACCCTTCCAGCCCATGTAGACCTCTATGTCTCTGTAACCCCTCCTAACCCTATAGACCTCTGTCTCTGTAACCCCTCCAACCCCTATAGACCTCCGAGTCTCTGTAACCCCTCCAACCCCTATAGACCTCCGAGTCTCTGTAACCCCTCCTACCCCTATAGACCTCTGAGTCTCTGTAACCCCTCCAACCCCTATAGACTTCCGAGTCTCTGTAACCCCTCCAACCCCTATAGACCTCTTTCTCTGTAACCCCTCCAACCCACATAGACCTCTGTCTCTGTAACCCCTCCAAACACTGCAGAGTCTCTGTAACCCCTCCAACCCCTATATACCTCTGTCTCTGTAATCCCTCCAACCCCTATAGACCTCTGTCTCTGTAACCCCTCCAATCCCTATAGACCTCTGTCTCTGTAACCCGTCCTACCCCTATAGACCTCTGAGTCTCTTTAACCCCTCCAACCACTATAGACCTCCGAGTCTCTGTAACCCCTCCAACCTCTATAGACCTCCGAGTCTCTGTAACCCCTCCATCCCCTATAGACCTCTGTGTCTCTGTAATCCCTCCAACCCCTATAGACCTCTGTCCCTGTAACCCCTCCAACCCCTATAGACCTCTGTTTCTGTAACCCCTCCAAACCCTATAGACCTCTGTAATCCCTCCAACCCCTATTGACCCCTGAGTCTCTGTAACCCCTCCAACCAGTATAAACCTCCCTGTCTCTGTAACCCCCACCAAACCCTATAAACCTCCCTGTCTCTGTAACCCCCACCAAACCCTATAAACCTCCCTGTCTCTGTAACCCCCACCAAACCCTATAAACCTCCCTGTCTCTGTAACCCCCACCAAACTCTATAAATCTCCCTGTCTCTGTAACCCCCAACAACCCCTATAGACCTCCCTGTCTCTGTAACCCCTCCTACCCCTATAGACATGTCTCTGTAACCCCTCCAATCCCTATAGACCTCTGAGTCTCTGTAACCCTTCCAGCCCATGTAGACCTCTATGTCTCTGTATCCCCTCCTAATCCTATAGAGCTCCCTGTCTCTGTAACCCACTCCAACCCCTATAGACCTCCCTGTCTCTGTAACCCCCAGCAAACCCTATAAACCTCCCTGTCTCTGTAACCCCCACCAAACTCTATAAATCTCCCTGTCTCTGTAACCCCCACCAACCCCTATAAACCTCCCTGTCTCTGTAACCCCTCCTACCCCTATAGACCTGTCTCTGTAACCCCTCCAATCCCTATAGACCTCTGAGTCTCTGTAACCCTTCCAGCCCATGTAGACCTCTATGTCTCTGTAACCCCTCCTAACCTTATAGACCTCTGTCTCTGTAACCCCTCCAACCCCTATAGACCTCTGAGTCTCTGTAAACCCTCCAACCCCAATAGACCTCTGAGTCTCTGTAACCCCTCCAACCCCTATAGACCTCTGAGTCTCTGTAACACCTCCAACCCCTATAGACCTCTGAGTCTCTGTAACCCCTCCAACCCCTATAGACCTCCGAGTCTCTGTAAACCCTACAACCCCTATAGACCTCCAAGTCTCTGTAACCCCTTCAACCCCTACAGACCTCTGAGTCTCTGTAACCCCTCCAAACACTGTAGAGTCTCTGTAACCCCTCCAACCCCAATAGACCTCCGAGTCTCTGTAACCCCTCCAACCTCTATAGACCTCCGAGTCTCTGTAACCCCTCCAACCCCTATAGACCTCTGTGTCTCTGTAATCCCTCCAACCACTATAGACCTCTGAGTCCCTGTAACCCCTCCAACCCCTATAGACCTCTGTCTCTGTAGCCCCTCCAAACCCTATAGACCTCTGTAATCCCCCCAACCCCTATTGACCCCTGAGTCTCTGTAACCCCTCCAACCACTATAAACCTCCCTGTGTATCCCCCTCCAAACCCTATAGACCTCCCTGTCTCTGTAACCCACTCCAACCCCTATAAACCTCCCTGTCTCTGTAACCCCCACCAAACCCTATAAACCTCCCTGTCTCTGTAACCCCTCCAAACCCTATAAACCTCACTGTCTCTGTAAACCACTCCAACCCCTATAAACCTCCCTGTCTCTGTAACACACTCCAACCCCTATAAATCTCCCTGTCTCTGTAACCCCCAACAACCCCTATAGACCTCCCTGTCTCTGTAACCCCTCCTACCCCTATAGACATGTCTCTGTAACCCCTCCAATCCCTATAGACCTCTGAGTCTCTGTAACCCTTCCAGCCAATGTAGACCTCTATGTCTCTGTATCCCCTCCTAACCCTATAGACCTCTGTCTCTGTAACCCCTCCAACCCCTATAGACCTCCGAGTCTCTGTAACCCCTCCAACCCCTAAAGACCTCCGACTCTCTGTAACCCCTCCTACCACTATAGACCTCTGAGTCTCTGTAACCCCTCCAACCCCTATAGACCTCTAGTTCTCAGTGACCCCTGCAACCCCTATAGACGTTCGAGTCTCTGGAACCCCTCCAACCCCTATAGACCTCTAGTTCTCAGTAACCCCTCCAACCCATATAGACCTCCGAGACTCTGTAACCCATCCAACCCCTATAGACTTCCGAGTCTCTGTAACCCCTCCAACCCCTATAGACCTCTGTCTCTGTAACCCCTCCAACCCACATAGACCTCTGTCTCTGTAACCCCTCCAAACACTGTAGAGCCTCTGTAACCCCTCCAACCCCTATAGACCTCTGTCTCTGTAATCCCTCCAACCCCTATAGACCTCTGCCTCTGTAACCCCTCCAACCCCTATAGACCTCTGTCTCTGTAACCCGTCCTACCCCTATAGACCTCTGAGTCTCTGTAACCCCTCCAACCCCTATAGACCTCCGAGTCTCTGTAACCCCTCCAACTATAGACCTCCGAGTCTCTGTAACCCCTCCATCCCCTATAGACCTCTGTGTCTCTGTAATCCCTCCAACCCCTATTAACCCCTGAGTCTCTGTAACCCCCTCCAACCACTATAAACCTCCATGTCTCTGTATCCCCCACCAAACCCTGTAGACCTCCCTGTCTCTGTAACCCACTCCAACCCCTATAAACCTCCCTGTCTCTGTAACCCCCACCAAACCCTATAAACCTCCCTGTCTCTGTAACCCCACCAAACCCTATAAACCTCCCTGTCTCTGTAACCCCCACCAAACCCTATAAACCTCCCTGTCTCTGTAACCCCCACCAAACCCTATAAACCTCCCTGTCTCTGTAACCCCCACCAACCCTTATAGACCTCCCTGTCTCTGTAACCCCTCCTACCCCTATAGACCTCTGTCTCTGTAACCCCTCCATTCCCTATAGACCTCTGAGTCTCTGTAACCCCTCCAGCCCATGTAGACCTCTATGTCTCTGTAACCCCTCCTACCTCTATAGACCTCTGTAACCCCTCCAACCTCTATACATCTCTGTGTCTCTGTAACCCCTCCTACCCCTATAGACCTCTGAGCCTCTGTAACCCCTCCAACCCCTATAGACCTCCGAGTCTCTGTAACCCCTCCAACCCCTATAGATCTCTGTGTCTCTGTAACCCCACCAACCCCTATAGACCTCCGAGTCTCTGTAACCCCTCCAAACACTGTAGAGTCACTGTAAACCCTCCAAACCCAATAGACCTCCGAGACTCTGTAACCCCTCCAACCCCAATAGACCTCTGAGACTCTGTAAACCCTCGAACCCCAATAGACCTCTGAGTCTCTGTAAACGCTCCAACCCCTATAGACCTCCGAGACTCTGTAAACCCTCCAACCCCAATAGACCTCCGAGACTCTGTAAACCCTCCAACCCCTATAGACCTCTGAGTCTCTGTAAACCCCCCAACCCCAATAGACCTCCGAGACTCTGTAAACCCACCAACCCCAATAGACCTCCGAGACTCTGTAAACCCTCCAACCCCAATAGACCTCTGAGTCTCTGTAACCCCTCCAACCCCTATAGACCTCTGAGTCTCTGTAACCCCTCCAACCCCTATAGACCTCTGAGTCTCTGTAACCCCTCCAGCCCCTATAGACCTCCGAGTCCCTGTAAACCCTACAACCCCTATAGACCTCCAAGTCTCTGTAACCCCTTCAACCCCTACAGACCTCTGAGTCTCTGTAACCCCTCCAAACACTGTAGAGTCTCTGTAACCCCTCCAACCCCAATAGACCTCCGAGTCTCTGTAACCCCTCCAGCCTCTATAAACCTCCCTGTCTCTGTAACCCCCACCAAACCCTATAAACCTCCCTGTCTCTGTAACCCCTCCAAACCCTATAAACCTCACTGTCTCTGTAAACCACTCCAACCCGTATAAACCTCCCTGTCTCTGTAACCCACTCCAACCCCTATAAACCTCCCTGTCTCTGTAACCCACTCCAACCCCTATAGTCCTCCCTGTCTCTGTAACCCCCAGCAAACCCTATAGACCCTCCCTGTCTCTGTAACCCCCACCAAACCCTATAAACCTCCCTGTCTCTGTAACCCCCACCAAACTCTATAAATCTCCCTGTCTCTGTAACCCCTCCTACCCCTATAGACCTGTCTCTGTAACCCCTCCAATCCCTATAGACCTCTGAGTCTCTGTAACCCTTCCAGCCCATGTAGACCTCTATGTCTCTGTATCCCCTCCTAACCCTATAGACCTCTGTCTCTGTAACACCTCCAACCCCTATAACCTCCGAGTCTCTGTAACCCCTCCTACCCCTATAGACCTCTGAGTCTCTGTAACCCCTCCATCCCCTATAGACCTCTAGTTCTCAGTAACCCCTGCAACCCCTATAGACTTTCGAGTCTCTGGAACCCCTCCAACCCCTATAGACCTCTAGTTCTCAGTAACCCCTCCAACCCATATAGACCTCCGAGACTCGGTAACCCCTCGAACCCCTATAGACTTCCGAGTCTCTGTAACCCCTCCAACCCCTATAGACCTCTGTCTCTGTAAACCCTCCAACCCACATGGACCTCTGTCTCTGTAACCCCTCCAAACACTGTAGAGTCTCTGTAACCCCTCCAACCCCTATAGACCTCTGTCTCTGTAACCCCTCCAACCCCTATAGACCTCTGTGTCTCTGTAACCCGTCCTACCCCTATAGACCTCTGAGTCTCTGTAACCCCTCCATCCCCTATAGACCTCTGTGTCTCTGTAACCCGTCCTACCCCTATAGACCTCTGAGTCTCTGTAACCCCTCCATCCCCTATAGACCTCTGTGTCTCTGTAATCCCTCCAACCCCTATAGACCTCCGAGTCTCTGTAACCCCTCCAACCCCTATAGACATCCCTGTAACCCCTCCAACCCCTATAGACCTCTGTGTCTCTGTAACCCCTCCAACCCATATAGACCTCTGTCTCTGTAACCCCACCAAACACTGTAGAGTGTCTGTAACCCCTCCAAACACTGTAGAGTCACTGTAACCCCTCCAAACCCGATAGACCTTCGAGACTCTGTAACCCCCCCAAACCCAATAGACCTCCGAGACTCTGTAACCCCTCCAACCCCAATAGACCTCCGAGACTCTGTAACCCCTCCAACCCCAATAGACCTCTGAGACTCTGTAAACCCTCCATCCCCAATAGACCTCTGAGTCTCTGTAAACGCTCCAACCCCTATAGACCTCCGAGACTCTGTAAACCCTCCAACCCCAATAGACCGCCGAGACTCTGTAACCCCTCCAACCCCTATAGACCTCCGAGTCTCTGTAACCCCTCCAACCCCTATAGACCTCTGAGTCTCTGTAACCCCTCCAACCCCTATAGATCTCTGTCTCTGTAACCCCTCCAACCCCTATAGACCTCTGAGGCTCTGTAACCCCTCCAACCCCTATAGACCTCTGTCTCTGTAACCCCTCCAACCCCTATAGACCTCCGAGTCTCTGTAAACCCTACAACCCCTATAGACCTCCAAGTCTCTGTAACCCCTTCAACCCCTACAGACCTCTGAGTCTCTGTAACCCCTCCAAACACTGTAGAGTCTCTGTAACCCCCTCCAACCCCTATAGACCTCCGAGTCTCTGTAACCCCTCCAACCCCTATAGACCTCTGAGTCTCTGTAACCCCTCCAACCCCTATAGACCTCTGAGTCTCTGTAACGCCTCCAACCCCTATAGACCTCCGAGTCTCTGTAACCCCTCCAACCCCTATAGACCTCTGAGTCTCTGTAACCCCTGCAACCCCTATAGACCTCTGTCTCTGTAACCCCTCCAACCCCTATAGACCTCCGAGTCTCTGTAAACCCTACAACCCCTGTAGACCTCCAAGTCTCTGTAACCCCTTCAACCCCTACAGAACTCTGAGTCTCTGTAACCCCTCCAAACACTGTAGAGTCTCTGTAATCCCTCCAACCCCTATAGACCTCCGTGTCTGTAACCCCTCCAACCTCTATAGACCTCCGAGTCTCTGTAACCCCTCCAACCCCTATAGACCTCTGTGTCTCTGTAATCCCTCCAACCACTATAGACCTCTGAGACCCTGTAACCCCTGCAACCCCTATAGACATCTGTCTCTGTAGCCCCTCCAAACCCTATTGACCTCTGTAATCCCCCCAACCCCTATTGACCCCTGAGTCTCTGTAACCCCTCCAACCACTATAAACCTCCCTGTGTATCCCCCTCCAAACCCTATAGACCTCCCTGTCTCTGTAACCCACTCTAACCCCTATAAACCTCCCTGTCTCTGTAACCCCCACCAAACCCTATAAACCTCCCTGTCTCTGTAACCCCGCCAAACCCTATAAACCTCACTGTCTCTGTAAACCACTCAAACCCCTATAAACCTCCCTGTCTCTGTAACCCACTCCAACCCCTATAGTCCTCCCTGTCTCTGTAACCCCCAGCAAACCCTATAGACCTCCCTGTCTCTGTAAACCCCACCAAACCCTATAAACCTCCCTGTCTCTGTAACCCCCACCAAACTCTATAAATCTCCCTGTCTCTGTAACCCCCAACAACCCCTATAGACCTCCCTGTCTCTGTAACCCCTCCTACCCCTATAGACCTGTCTCTGTAACCCCTCCAATCCCTATAGACCTCTGAGTCTCTGTAACCCTTCCAGCCCATGTAGACCTCTATGTCTCTGTATCCCCTCCTAACCCTATAGACCTCTGTCTCTGTAACCCCTCCAACCCCTATAGACCTCCGAGTCTCTGTAACCCCTCCTACCCCTATAGACCTCTGAGTCTCTGTAACCCCACCAACCCCTATAGACCTCTAGTTCTCAGTAACCCCTCCAACCCATATAGACCTCCGAGACTCTGTAACCCCTCCAACCCCTATAGACTTCCGAGTCTCTGTAACCCCTCCAACCCCTATAGACCTCTGTCTCTGTAACCCCTCCAACCCACATAGACCTCTGTCTCTGTAACCCCTCCAAACACTGTAGAGCCTCTGTAACCCCTCCAACCCCTATAGACCTCTGTCTCTGTAATCCCTCCAACCCCTATAGACCTCTGCCTCTGTAACCCCTCCAACCCCTATAGACCTCTGTCTCTGTAACCCCTCCAACCCCTATAGACCTCTGTGTCTCTGTAACCCGTCCTACCCCTATAGACCTCTGAGTCTCTGTAACCCCTCCAACCCCTATAGACCTCCGAGTCTCTGAAACCCCTCCAACTATAGACCTCCGAGTCTCTGTAACCCCTCCATCCCCTATAGACCTCTGTGTCTCTGTAATCCCTCCAACCCCTATTAACCCCTGAGTCTCTGTAACCCCTCCAACCACTATAAACCTCCATGTCTCTGTATCCCCCACCAAACCCTATAGACCTCCCTGTCTCTGTAATCCACTCCAACCCCTATAAACCTCCCTGTCTCTGTAACCCCCACCAAACCCTATAAACCTCCCTGTCTCTGTAACCCCACCAAACCCTATAAACCTCCCTGTCTCTGTAACCCCCACCAAACCCTATAAACCTCCCTGTCTCTGTAACCCCCACCAAACCCTATAAACCTCCCTGTCTCTGTAACCCCCACCAACCCCTATAGACCTCCCTGTCTCTGTAACCCCTCCTACCCCTATAGACCTCTGTCTCTGTAACCCCTCCATTCCCTATAGACCTCTGAGTCTCTGTAACCCCTCCAGCCCATGTAGACCTCTATGTCTCTGTAACCCCTCCTACCTCTATAGACCTCTGTAACCCCTCCAACCTCTATACATCTCTGTGTCTCTGTAACCCCTCCTACCCCTATAGACCTCTGAGCCTCTGTAACCCCTCCAACCCCTATAGACCTCCGAGTCTCTGTAACCCCTCCAACCCCTATAGATCTCTGTGTCTCTGTAACCCCACCAACCCCTATAGACCTCCGAGTCTCTGTAACCCCTCCAACCCCTATAGACCTCCGAGTCTCTGTAACCCCTCCAACCCCTATAGATCTCTGTGTCTCTGTAACCCCACCAACCCCTATAGACCTCCGAGTCTCTGTAACCCCTCCAACCCCTATAGACCTCGGAGTCTCTGTAACCCCTCCAAACCCTATAGACATCCATGTAACCCCTCCAACCCCTATAGACCTCCGAGTCTCTGTAACCCCTCCAACCCCTATAGATCTCTGTGTCTCTGTAACCCCACCAACCCCTATAGACCTCTGAGCCTCTGTAACCCCTCCAACCTCTATAGACCTCCGAGTCTCTGTAACCCCTCCAACCCATATAGACCTCTGTCTCTGTAACCCCACCAAACACTGTAGAGTCTCTGTAACCCCTCCAAACACTGTAGAGTCACTGTAAACCCTCCAAACCCAATAGACCTCCGAGACTCTGTAACCCCTCCAACCCCAATAGACCTCTGAGACTCTGTAAACCCTCGAACCCCAATAGACCTCTGAGTCTCTGTAAACGCTCCAACCCCTATAGACCTCCGAGACTCTGTAAACCCTCCAACCCCAATAGACCTCCGAGACTCTGTAAACCCTCCAACCCCTATAGACCTCTGAGTCTCTGTAAACCCCCCAACCCCAATAGACCTCCGAGACTCTGTAAACCCACCAACCCCAATAGACCTCCGAGACTCTGTAAACCCTCCAACCCCAATAGACCTCTGAGTCTCTGTAACCCCTCCAACCCCTATAGACCTCTGAGTCTCTGTAACCCCTCCAAACACTGTAGAGTCTCTGTAACCCCTCCAACCCCAATAGACCTCCGAGTCTCTGTAACCCCTCCAGCCTCTATAAACCTCCCTGTCTCTATAAACCTCCCTGTCTCTGTAACCCCCACCAAACCCTATAAACCTCCCTGTCTCTGTAACCCCTCCAAACCCTATAAACCTCACTGTCTCTGTAAACCACTCCAACCCCTATAAACCTCCCTGTCTCTGTAACCCACTCCAACCCCTATAAACCTCCCTGTCTCTGTAACCCACTCCAACCCCTATAGTCCTCCCTGTCTCTGTAACCCCCAGCAAACCCTATAGACCTCCCTGTCTCTGTAACCCCCACCAAACACTATAAACCTCCCTGTCTCTGTAACCCCCACCAAACTCTATAAATCTCCCTGTCTCTGTAACCCCTCCTACCCCTATAGACCTGTCTCTGTAACCCCTCCAATCCCTATAGACCTCTGTCTCTGTAACACCTCCAACCCCTATAACCTCCGAGTCTCTGTAACCCCTCCTACCCCTATAGACCTCTGAGTCTCTGTAACCCCTCCATCCCCTATAGACCTCTAGTTCTCAGTAACCCCTGCAACCCCTATAGACTTTCGAGTCTCTGGAACCCCTCCAACCCCTATAGACCTCTAGTTCTCAGTAACCCCTCCAACCCATATAGACCTCCGAGACTCGGTAACCCCTCCAACCCCTATAGACTTCCGAGTCTCTGTAACCCCTCCAACCCCTATAGACCTCTGTCTCTGTAACCCCTCCAACCCACATGGACCTCTGTCTCTGTAACCCCTCCAAACACTGTAGAGTCTCTGTAACCCCTCCAACCCCTATAGACCTCTGTCTCTGTAACCCCTCCAACCCCTATAGACCTCGGTGTCTCTGTAACCCGTCCTACCCCTATAGACCTCTGAGTCTCTGTAACCCCTCCATCCCCTATAGACCTCTGTGTCTCTGTAACCCGTCCTACCCCTATAGACCTCTGAGTCTCTGTAACCCCTCCATCCCCTATAGACCTCTGTGTCTCTGTAATCCCTCCAACCCCTATAGACCTCCGAGTCTCTGTAACCCCTCCAACCCCTATAGACATCCCTGTAACCCCTCCAACCCCTATAGACCTCTGTGTCTCTGTAACCCCTCCAACCCATATAGACCTCTGTCTCTGTAACCCCACCAAACACTGTAGAGTCTCTGTAACCCCTCCAAACACTGTAGAGTCACTGTAACCCCTCCAAACCCGATAGACCTCCGAGACTCTGTAACCCCCCCAAACCCAATAGACCTCCGAGACTCTGTAACCCCTCCAACCCCAATTGACCTCCGAGACTCTGTAACCCCTCCAACCCCAATAGACCTCTGAGACTCTGTAAACCCTCCAACCCCAATAGACCTCTGAGTCTCTGTAAACGCTCCAACCCCTATAGACCTCCGAGACTCTGTAAACCCTCCAACCCCAATAGACCGCCGAGACTCTGTAACCCCTCCAACCCCTATAGACCTCCGAGTCTCTGTAACCCCTCCAACCCCTATAGACCTCTGAGTCTCTGTAACCCCTCCAACCCCTATAGATCTCTGTCTCTGTAACCCCTCCAACCCCTATAGACCTCTGAGTCTCTGTAACCCCTCCAACCCCTATAGACCTCTGTCTCTGTAACCCCTCCAACCCCTATAGACCTCCGAGTCTCTGTAACCCCTCCAACCCCTATAGATCTCTGTGTCTCTGTAACCCCACCAACCCCTATAGACCTCCGAGTCTCTGTAACCCCTCCAACCCCTATAGACCTCCGAGTCTCTGTAACCCCTCCAACCCCTATAGATCTCTGTGTCTCTGTAACCCCACCAACCCCTATAGACCTCCGAGTCTCTGTAACCCCTCCAACCCCTATAGACCTCGGAGTCTCTGTAACCCCTCCAAACCCTATAGACATCCATGTAACCCCTCCAACCCCTATAGACCTCCGAGTCTCTGTAACCCCTCCAACCCCTATAGATTTCTGTGTCTCTGTAACCCCACCAACCCCTATAGACCTCTGAGCCTCTGTAACCCCTCCAACCTCTATAGACCTCCGAGTCTCTGTAACCCCTCCAACCCATATAGACCTCTGTCTCTGTAACCCCACCAAACACTGTAGAGTCTCTGTAACCCCTCCAAACACTGTAGAGTCACTGTAAACCCTCCAAACCCAATAGACCTCCGAGACTCTGTAACCCCTCCAACCCCAATAGACCTCTGAGACTCTGTAAACCCTCGAACCCCAATAGACCTCTGAGTCTCTGTAAACGCTCCAACCCCTATAGACCTCCGAGACTCTGTAAACCCTCCAACCCCAATAGACCTCCGAGACTCTGTAAACCCTCCAACCCCTATAGACCTCTGAGTCTCTGTAAACCCCCCAACCCCAATAGACCTCCGAGACTCTGTAAACCCACCAACCCCAATAGACCTCCGAGACTCTGTAAACCCTCCAACCCCAATAGACCTCTGAGTCTCTGTAACCCCTCCAACCCCTATAGACCTCTGAGTCTCTGTAACCCCTCCAACCCCTATAGACCTCTGAGTCTCTGTAACCCCTCCAGCCCCTATAGACCTCCGAGTCCCTGTAAACCCTACAACCCCTATAGACCTCCAAGTCTCTGTAACCCCTTCAACCCCTACAGACCTCTGAGTCTCTGTAACCCCTCCAAACACTGTAGAGTCTCTGTAACCCCTCCAACCCCAATAGACCTCCGAGTCTCTGTAACCCCTCCAGCCTCTATAAACCTCCCTGTCTCTGTAACCCCCACCAAACCCTATAAACCTCCCTGTCTCTGTAACCCCTCCAAACCCTATAAACCTCACTGTCTCTGTAAACCACTCCAACCCGTATAAACCTCCCTGTCTCTGTAACCCACTCCAACCCCTATAAACCTCCCTGTCTCTGTAACCCACTCCAACCCCTATAGTCCTCCCTGTCTCTGTAACCCCCAGCAAACCCTATAGACCTCCCTGTCTCTGTAACCCCCACCAAACCCTATAAACCTCCCTCTCTGTAACCCCCACCAAACTCTATAAATCTCCCTGTCTCTGTAACCCCTCCTACCCCTATAGACCTGTCTCTGTAACCCCTCCAATCCCTATAGACCTCTGAGTCTCTGTAACCCTTCCAGCCCATGTAGACCTCTATGTCTCTGTATCCCCTCCTAACCCTATAGACCTCTGTCTCTGTAACACCTCCAACCCCTATAACCTCCGAGTCTCTGTAACCCCTCCTACCCCTATAGACCTCTGAGTCTCTGTAACCCCTCCATCCCCTATAGACCTCTAGTTCTCAGTAACCCCTGCAACCCCTATAGACTTTCGAGTCTCTGGAACCCCTCCAACCCCTATAGACCTCTAGTTCTCAGTAACCCCTCCAACCCATATAGACCTCCGAGACTCGGTAACCCCTCCAACCCCTATAGACTTCCGAGTCTCTGTAACCCCTCCAACCCCTATAGACCTCTGTCTCTGTAACCCCTCCAAACCACATGGACCTCTGTCTCTGTAACCCCTCCAAACACTGTAGAGTCTCTGTAACCCCTCCAACCCCTATAGACCTCTGTCTCTGTAACCCCTCCAACCCCTATAGACCTCTGTGTCTCTGTAACCCGTCCTACCCCTATAGACCTCTGAGTCTCTGTAACCCCTCCATCCCCTATAGACCTCTGTGTCTCTGTAACCCGTCCTACCCCTATAGACCTCTGAGTCTCTGTAACCCCTCCATCCCCTATAGACCTCTTTGTCTCTGTAATCCCTCCAACCCCTATAGACCTCCGAGTCTCTGTAACCCCTCCAACCCCTATAGACATCCCTGTAACCCCTCCAACCCCTATAGACCTCCGAGTCTCTGTAACCCCTCCAACCCCTATAGACATCCCTGTAACCCCTCCAACCCCTATAGACCTCTGTGTCTCTGTAACCCCTCCAACCCATATAGACCTCTGTCTCTGTAACCCCACCAAACACTGTAGAGTCTCTGTAACCCCTCCAAACACTGTAGAGTCACTGTAACCCCTCCAAACCCGATAGACCTCCGAGACTCTGTAACCCCTCCAACCCCAATAGACCTCCGAGACTCTGTAACCCCTCCAACCCCAATAGACCTCTGAGACTCTGTAAACCCTCCAACCCCAATAGACCTCTGAGTCTCTGTAAACGCTCCAACCCCTATAGACCTCCGAGACTCTGTAAACCCTCCAACCCCAATAGACCGCCGAGACTCTGTAACCCCTCCAACCCCTATAGACCTCCGAGTCTCTGTAACCCCTCCAACCCCTATAGACCTCTGAGTCTCTGTAACCCCTCCAACCCCTATAGATCTCTGTCTCTGTAACCCCTCCAACCCCTATAGACCTCTGAGTCTCTGTAACCCCTCCAACCCCTATAGACCTCTGTCTCTGTAACCCCTCCAACCCCTATAGACCTCCGAGTCTCTGTAAACCCTACAACCCCTATAGACCTCCAAGTCTCTGTAACCCCTTCAACCCCTACAGACCTCTGAGTCTCTGTAACCCCTCCAAACACTGTAGAGTCTCTGTAACCCCTCCAACCCCTATAGACCTCCGAGTCTCTGTAACCCCTCCAACCCCTATAGACCTCTGAGTCTCTGTAACCCCTCCAACCCCTATAGACCTCTGAGTCTCTGTAACGCCTCCAACCCCTATAGACCTCCGAGTCTCTGTAACCCCTCCAACCCCTATAGACCTCTGAGTCTCTGTAACCCCTCCAACCCCTATAGACCTCTGTCTCTGTAACCCCTCCAACCCCTATAGACCTCTGAGTCTCTGTAACCCCTCCAACCCCTATAGACATCCCTGTAACCCCTCCAACCCCTATAGACCTCTGTGTCTCTGTAACCCCTCCAACCCATATAGACCTCTGTCTCTGTAACCCCACCAAACACTGTAGAGTCTCTGTAACCCCTCCAAACACTGTAGAGTCACTGTAACCCCTCCAAACCCGATAGACCTCCGAGACTCTGTAACCCCCCCAAACCCAATAGACCTCCGAGACTCTGTAACCCCTCCAACCCCAATAGACCTCCGAGACTCTGTAACCCCTCCAACCCCAATAGACCTCTGAGACTCTGTAAACCCTCCAACCCCAATAGACCTCTGAGTCTCTGTAAACGCTCCAACCCCTATAGACCTCCGAGACTCTGTAAACCCTCCAACCCCAATAGACCGCCGAGACTCTGTAACCCCTCCAACCCCTATAGACCTCCGAGTCTCTGTAACCCCTCCAACCCCTATAGACCTCTGAGTCTCTGTAACCCCTCCAACCCCTATAGATCTCTGTCTCTGTAACCCCTCCAACCCCTATAGACCTCTGAGTCTCTGTAACCCCTCCAACCCCTATAGACCTCTGTCTCTGTAACCCCTCCAACCCCTATAGACCTCCGAGTCTCTGTAAACCCTACAACCCCTATAGACCTCCAAGTCTCTGTAACCCCTTCAACCCCTACAGACCTCTGAGTCTCTGTAACCCCTCCAAACACTGTAGAGTCTCTGTAACCCCTCCAACCCCTATAGACCTCCGAGTCTCTGTAACCCCTCCAACCCCTATAGACCTCTGAGTCTCTGTAACCCCTCCAACCCCTATAGACCTCTGAGTCTCTGTAACGCCTCCAACCCCTATAGACCTCCGAGTCTCTGTAACCCCTCCAACCCCTATAGACCTCTGAGTCTCTGTAACCCCTCCAACCCCTATAGACCTCTGACTCTGTAACCCCTCCAACCCCTATAGACCTCTGAGTCTCTGTAACCCCTCCAACCCCTATAGACCTCTGTCTCTGTAACCCCTCCAACCCCTATAGACCTCCGAGTCTCTGTAAACCCTACAACCCCTATAGACCTCCAAGTCTCTGTAACCCCTTCATCCCCTACAGACCTCTGAGTCTCTGTAACCCCTCCAAACACTGTAGAGTCTCTGTAATCCCTCCAACCCCTATAGACCTCCGTGTCTGTAACACCTCCAACCTCTATAGACCTCCGAGTCTCTGTAACCCCTCCAACCCCTATAGACCTCTGTGTCTCTGTAATCCCTCCAACCACTATAGACCTCTGAGACCCTGTAACCCCTCCAACCCCTATAGACATCTGTCTCTGTAGCCCCTCCAAACCCTATTGACCTCTGTAATCCCCCCAACCCCTATTGCCCCTGAGTCTCTGTAACCCCTCCAACCACTATAAACCTCCCTGTGTATCCCCCTCCAAACCCTATAGACCTCCCTGTCTCTGTAACCCACTCTAACCCCTATAAACCTCCCTGTCTCTGTAACCCCCACCAAACCCTATAAACCTCCCTGTCTCTGTAACCCCGCCAAACCCTATAAACCTCACTGTCTCTGTAAACCACTCAAACCCCTATAAACCTCCCTGTCTCTGTAACCCACTCCAACCCCTATAGTCCTCCCTGTCTCTGTAACCCCCAGCAAACCCTATAGACCTCACTTTCTCTGTAACCCCCACCAAACCCTATAAACCTCCCTGTCTCTGTAACCCACACCAAACTCTATAAATCTCCCTGTCTCTGTAACCCCCAAGAACCCCTATAGACCTCCCTGTCTCTGTAACCCCTCCTACCCCTATAGACCTGTCTCTGTAACCCCTCCAATCCCTATAGACCTCTGAGTCTCTGTAACCCTTCCAGCCCATGTAGACCTCTATGTCTCTGTATCCCCTCCTAACCCTATAGACCTCTGTCTCTGTAACCCCTCCAACCCCTATAGACCTCCGAGTCTCTGTAACCCCTCCTACCCCTATAGACCTCTGAGTCTCTGTAACCCCACCAACCCCTATAGTTCTCAGTATCCCCTGCAACCCCTATAGACTTTCGAGTCTCTGGAACCCCTCCAACCCCTATAGACCTCAAGTTCTCAGTAACCCCTCCAACCCATATAGACCTCCGAGACTCTGTAACCCCTCCAACCCCTATAGACTTCCGAGTCTCTGTAACCCCTCCAACCCCAATAGACCTCTGTCTCTGTAACCCCTCCAACCCACATAGACCTCTGTCTCTGTAACCCCTCCAAACACTGTAGAGTCTCTGTAACCCCTCCAACCCTGTCTCTGTAATCCCTCCAACCCCTATAGACCTCTGTCTCTGTAACCCCTCCAACCCCTATAGACCTCTGTCTCTGTAACCCCTCCAACACCTATAGACCTCTGTGTCTCTGTAACCCGTCCTACCCCTATAGACCTCTGAGTCTCTGTAACCCCTCCAACCTCTATAGACCTCCGAGTCTCTGTAACCCCTCCATCCCCTATAGACCTCTGTGTCTCTGTAATCCCTCCAACACCTATTGACCCATGAGTCTCTGTAACCCCTCCAACCACTATAAACCTCCCTGTCTCTGTATCCCCCACCAAACCCTATAGACATCCCTGTCTCTGTAACCCACTCCAACCCCTATAAACCTCCCTGTCTCTGTAACCCCCACCAAACCCTATAAACCTCCCTGTCTCTGTAACCCCATCAAACCCTATAAACCTCCCTGTCTCTGTAACCCCCACCAAACCCTATAAACCTCCCTGTCTCTGTAACCCCACCAAACCCTATAAACCTGCCTGTCTCTGTAACCCCACCAAATCCTATAATCCTCCCTGTCTCTGTAACCCCCACCAAACCCTATAAACCTCCCTGTCTCTGTAACCCCACCAAACCCTATAAACCTCCCTGTCTCTGTAACCCCACCAAACCCTATAAACCTCCCTGTCTCTGTAACCCCCAGCAAACCCTATAGACCTCCCTGTCTCTGTAACCCCCACCAAACCCTATAAACCTCCCTGTCTCTGTAACCCCCACCAAACTCTATAAATCTCCCTGTCTCTGTAACCCCCACCAACCCCTATAGACCTCCCTGTCTCTGTAACCCACTCCAACCCCTATAAACCTCCGTCTCTGTAACCCACTCCAACCCCTATAGACCTCCCTGTCTCTGTAACCCCCAGCAAACCCTATAGACCTCCCTGTCTCTGTAACCCCCACCAAACCCTATAAACCTCCCTGTCTCTGTAACCCCACCAAACCCTATAAACCTCCCTGTCTCTGTAACCCCCACCAAACCCTATAAACCTCCCTGTCTCTGTAACCCCCACCAAACCCTATAAACCTCCCTGTCTTTGTAACCCCACCAAACCCTATAAACCTCCCTGTCTCTGTAACCCCCACCAAACCCTATAAACCTCCCTGTCTCTGTAACCCCACCAACCCTATAAACCTCCCTGTCTCTGTAACCCCCACCAAACACTATAGAACTCCCTGTCTCTGTAACCCACTCCAACCCCTATAAACCTCCCTGTATCTGTAACCCACTCCAACCCCTATAAACCTCCCTGTCTCTGTATCCCACTCCAACCCCTGTAGACCTCCCTGTCTCTGTAACCCCCAGCAAACCCTATAGACCTCCCTGTCTCTGTAACCCCTCCTACCCCTATAGACCTCTGTCTCTGTAACCCCTCCATTCCCTATAGACCACTGAGTCTCTATAACCCCTCCAGCCCATGTAGACCTCTATGTCTCTGTAACCCCTCCTACCTCTATAGAGCTCTGTAACCCCTCCAACCTGTATACATCTCTGTGTCTCTGTAACCCCTCCTACCCCTATAGACCTCTGAGCCTCTGTAACCCCTCCAACCCCTATAGACCTCCGAGTCTCTGTAACCCCTCCAACCCCTATAGATCTCTGTGTCTCTGTAACCCCACCAACCCCCATAGACCTCTGAGTGTC
Organism: Hypanus sabinus; assembly: GCF_030144855.1. Lineage (NCBI taxonomy): Eukaryota > Metazoa > Chordata > Chondrichthyes > Myliobatiformes > Dasyatidae > Hypanus > Hypanus sabinus. The sequence continues at coordinate 50,472 of NW_026781684.1, forward strand.
TGTAACCCCTCCAACCCCTATAGACCACCGAGTCTCTGTAACCCCTCCAACCCCTATAGACTTCCCTGTAACCCCTCCAACCCCTATAGACCTCCGAGACTGTGTAACCCCTCCAACCCCAATAGACCTCTCAGTCTCTGTAACCCCTCCAACCCCTATAGACCTCTGAGTCTCTGTAACCCCTCCAACCCCTAGAGACCTCTGAGTCTCTGTAACCCCTCCAACCCCTATAGACCTCCGAGTCTCTGTAAACCCTACAACCCCTATAGACCTCCAAGTCTCTGTAACCCCTTCAACCCCTACAGACCTCTGAGTCTCTGTAAACCCTCCAAACACTGTAGAGTCTCTGTAACCCCTCCAACCTCTATAGACCTCCGAGTCTCTGTAACCCCTCCAAACCCTATAGACCTCTGTGTCTCTGTAATCCCTCCAACCACTATAGACCTCTGAGTCCCTGTAAACCCTCCAACCCCTATAGACCTCTGTCTCTGTAGCCCCTCCAAACCCTATGGACCTCTGTAATCTCCCCAACACCTATTGACCCATGAGTCTCTGTAACCCCTCCAACCACTATAAACCTCCCTGTGTATCCCCCTCCAAACCCTATAGACCTCCCTGTCTCTGTAACCCACTCCAACCCCTATAAACCTCCCTGTCTCTGTAACCCCACCAAACCCTATAAACCTCCCTGTCTCTGTAACCCCTCCAAACCCTATAAACCTCACTGTCTCTGTAAACCACTCCAAACCCTATAAACCACCCTGTCTCTGTAACCCACTCCAACCCCTATAGTCCTCCCTGTCTCTGTAACCCCCAGCAAACCCTATAGACCTCCCTGTCTCTGTAACCCCCACCAAACCCTATAAACCTCCCTGTCTCTGTAACCCCCACCAAACTCTATAAATCTCCCTGTCTCTTTAACCCCCAACAACCCCTATAGACCTCCCAGTCTCTGTAACCCCTCCTACCCCTATAGACCTGTCTCGGTAACCCCTCCAATCCCTATAGACCTCTGAGTCTCTGTAACCCTTCCAGCCCATGTAGACCTCTATGTCTCTGTATCCCCTCCTAACCCTATAGACCTCTGTCTCTGTAACCCCTCCAACCCCTATAGACCTCCGAGTCTCTGTAACCCCTCCAACCCCTATAGACCTCCGAGTCTCTGTAACCCCTCCTACCCCTATAGACCTCTGAGTCTCTGTAACCCCTCCAACCCCTATAGACCTCTAGTTCTCAGTAACCCCTGCAACCCCTATAGACTTTCGAGTCTCTGGAACCCCTCCAACCCCTATAGACCTCTAGTTCTCAGTAACCCCTCCAACCCATATAGACCTCCGAGAATCTGTAACCCCTCCAACCCCTATAGACTTCCGAGTCTCTGTAACCCCTCCAACCCCTATAGACCTCTGTCTCTGTAACCCCTCCAACCCACATAGACCTCTGTCTCTGTAACCCCTCCAAACACTGTAGAGTCTCTGTAACACCTCCAACCCCTATAGACCTCTGTCTCTGTAATCCCTCCAACCCCTATAGACCTCTGTCTCTGTAACCCCTCCAACCCCTATAGACCTCTGTCTCTGTAACCCCTCCAACCCCTATAGACCTCTGTGTCTCTGTAACCCGTCATACCCCTATAAACCTCTGAGTCTCTGTAACCCCTCCAACCCCTATAGACCTCCGAGACACTGTAACCACTCCAACCTCTATAGACCTCCGAGTCTCTGTAACCCCTCCATCCCCTATAGACCTCTGTGTCTCTGTAATCCCTCCAACCCCTATTGACCCCTGAGTCTCTGTAACCCCTCCAACCACTATAAACCTCCCTGTCTCTGTATCCCCCACCAAACCCTATAGACCTCCCTGTCTCTGTAACACACTCCAACCCCTATAATCCTCCCTGTCTCTGTAACCCCCACCAAACCCTATAAACCTCCCTGTCTCTGTAACCCCACCAAACCCTATAAACCTCCCTGTCTCTGTAACCCCCACCAAACCCTATAAACCTCCCTGTCTCTGTAACCCCCACCAAACCCTATAAAAATCCCTGTCTCTGTAACCCCACCAAACCCTATAAACCTCCCTGTCTCTGTAACCCCACCAAACCCTATAAAACTCCCTGTCTCTGTAACCCCCACCAAACCCTATAATCCTCCCTGTCTCTGTAACCCCCACCAAACCCTATAAACATCCCTGTCTCTGTAACCCCACCAAACCCTATAAACCTCCCTGTCTCTGTAACCCACTCCAACCCCTATAAACCTCCCTGTCTCTGTAACCCCCACCAAACCCTATAATCCTCCCTGTCTCTGTAACCGCCACCAAACCCTATAAACCTCCCTGTCTCTGTAACCCCACCAAACCCTATAAACCTCCCTGTCTCTGTAACCCCCAGCAAACCCTATAGACCTCCCTGTCTCTGTAACCCCTCCTACCCCTATAGACCTCTGTCTCTGTAACCCCTCCATTCCCTATAGACCTCTGAGTCTCTATAACCCCTCCAGCCCATGTAGACCTCTATGTCTCTGTAACCCCTCCTACCTCTATAGAGCTCTGTAACCCCTCCAACCTGTATACATCTCTGTGTCTCTGTAACCCCTCCTGCCCCTATAGACCTCTGAGCCGCTGTAACCCCTCCAACCCCTATAGACCTCCGAGTCTCTGTAACCCCTCCAACCCCTATAGATCTCTGTGTCTCTGTAACCCCACCAACCCCTATAGACCTCCGAGTGTCTGTAACCCCTCCAACCCCTATAGACTTCCCTGTAACCCCTCCAACCCCTATAGACCTCCGAGACTGTGTAACCCCTCCAACCCCAATAGACCTCTCAGTCTCTGTAACCCCTCCAACCCCTATAGACATCTGAGTCTCTGTAACCCCTCCAACCCCTATAGACCTCTGAGTCTCTGTAACCCCTCCAACCCCTATAGACCTCTGAGTCTCTGTAACCCCTCCAACCCCTATAGACCTCCGAGTCTCTGTAAACCCTACAAACCCTATAGACCTCCAAGTCTCTGTAACCCCTTCAACCCCTACAGACCTCTGAGTCTCTGTAACCCCTCCAAACACTGTAGAGTCTCTGTAACCCCTCCAAACCCTACAGACCTCTGTGTCTCTGTAATCCCTCCAACCACTATAGACCTCTGAGTCCCTGTAAACCCTCCAACCCCTATAGACCTCTGTCTCTGTAGCCCCTCCAAACCCTATATACCTCTGTAATCCCCCCAACCCCTACTGACCCCTGAGTTTCTGTAACCCCTCCAACCACTATAAACCTCCCTGTGTAACCCCTTCCAAACCCTACAGACCTCCCTGTCTCTGTAACCCACTCCAACCCCTATAAACCTCCCTGTCTCTGTAACCCCCACCAAACCCTATAAACCTCCCTGTCTCTGTAACCCCTCCAAACCCTATAAACCTCACTGTCTCTGTAAACCACTCCAACCCCTATAAACCTCCCTGTCTCTGTAACCCACTCCAACCCATATAAACCTCCCTGTCTCTGTAACCCCTCCAAACCCTATAAACCTCACTGTCTCTGTAAACCACTCCAACCCCTATAAACCTCCCTGTCTCTGTAACCCACTCCGAACCCATATAAACCTCCCTGTCTCTGTAACCCCTCCAAACCCTATAAACCTCACTGTCTCTGTAAACCACTCCAACCCCTATAAACCTCACTGTCTCTGTAACCCCTCCAAACCCTATAAACCTCCCTGTCTCTGTAACCCACTCCAACCCCTATAAACCTCCCTGTCCCTGTAACCCACTCCAACCCCTATAGTCCTCCCTGTCTCTGTAACCCCCAGCAAACCCTATAGACCTCCCTGTCTCGGTAACCCCCACCAAACCCTATAAACCTCCCTGTCTCTGTAACCCCCACCAAACTCTATAAATCTCCCTGTCTCTGTAACCCCCAACAACCCCTATAGACCTCCCTGTCTCTGTAACCCCTCCTACCCCTATAGACCTGTCTCGGTAACCCCTCAAATCCCTATAGACCTCTGAGTCTCTGTAACCCTTCCAGCCCATGTAGACCTCTATGTCTCTGTATCCCCTCCTAACCCTATAGACCTCTGTCTCTGTAACCCCTCCAACCCCTATAGACCTCTGAGTCTCTGTAACCCCTCCAACCCCTATAGACCTCTGAGTCTCTGTAAATCCTACAAACCCTATAGACCTCCAAGTCTCTGTAACCCCTTCAACCCCTACAGACCTCTGAGTCTCTGTAACCCCTCCAAACACTGTAGAGTCTCTGTAACCCCTCCAAACCCTACAGACCTCTGTGTCTCTGTAATCCCTCCAACCACTATAGACCTCTGAGTCCCTGTAAACCCTCCAACCCCTATAGACCTCTGTCTCTGTAGCCCCTCCAAACCCTATAGACCTCTGTAATCCCCCCAACCCCTACTGACCCCTGAGTCTCTGTAACCCCTCCAACCACTATAAACCTCCCTGTGTAACCCCCTCCAAATCCTACAGACCTCCCTGTCTCTGTAACCCACTCCAACCCCTATAAACCTCCCTGTCTCTGTAACCCCCACCAAACCCTATAAACCTCCCTGTCTCTGTAACCCCTCCAAACCCTATAAACCTCACTGTCTCTGTAAACCACTCCAACCCCTATAAACCTCCCTGTCTCTGTAACCCACTCCAACCCATATAAACCTCCCTGTCTCTGTAACCCCTCCAAACCCTATAAACCTCACTGTCTCTGTAAACCACTCCAACCCCTATAAACCTCCCTGTCTCTGTAACCCACTCCGAACCCATATAAACCTCCCTGTCTCTGTAACCCCTCCAACCCCTATAAACCTCACTGTCTCTGTAACCCCTCCAAACCCTATAAACCTCCCTGTCTCTGTAACCCACTCCAACCCCTATAAACCTCCCTGTCTCTGTAACCCCACCAAACCCTATAAAACTCCCTGTCTCTGTAACCCCCACCAAACCCTATAATCCTCCCTGTCTCTGTAACCCCCACCAAACCCTATAAACATCCCTGTCTCTGTAACCCCACCAAACCCTATAAACCTCCCTGTCTCTGTAACCCACTCCAACCCCTATAAACCTCCCTGTCTCTGTAACCCCCACCAAACCCTATAATCCTCCCTGTCTCTGTAACCGCCACCAAACCCTATAAACCTCCCTGTCTCTGTAACCCCACCAAACCCTATAAACCTCCCTGTCTCTGTAACCCCCAGCAAACCCTATAGACCTCCCTGTCTCTGTAACCCCTCCTACCCCTATAGACCTCTGTCTCTGTAACCCCTCCATTCCCTATAGACCTCTGAGTCTCTATAACCCCTCCAGCCCATGTAGACCTCTATGTCTCTGTAACCCCTCCTACCTCTATAGAGCTCTGTAACCCCTCCAACCTGTATACATCTCTGTGTCTCTGTAACCCCTCCTGCCCCTATAGACCTCTGAGCCGCTGTAACCCCTCCAACCCCTATAGACCTCCGAGTCTCTGTAACCCCTCCAACCCCTATAGATCTCTGTGTCTCTGTAACCCCACCAACCCCTATAGACCTCCGAGTGTCTGTAACCCCTCCAACCCCTATAGACTTCCCTGTAACCCCTCCAACCCCTATAGACTTCCCTGTAACCCCTCCAACCCCTATAGACCTCCGAGACTGTGTAACCCCTCCAACCCCAATAGACCTCTCAGTCTCTGTAACCCCTCCAACCCCTATAGACATCTGAGTCTCTGTAACCCCTCCAACCCCTATAGACCTCTGAGTCTCTGTAACCCCTCCAACCCCTATAGACCTCCGAGTCTCTGTAAACCCTACAAACCCTATAGACCTCCAAGTCTCTGTAACCCCTTCAACCCCTACAGACCTCTGAGTCTCTGTAACCCCTCCAAACACTGTAGAGTCTCTGTAACCCCTCCAAACCCTACAGACCTCTGTGTCTCTGTAATCCCTCCAACCACTATAGACCTCTGAGTCCCTGTAAACCCTCCAACCCCTATAGACCTCTGTCTCTGTAGCCCCTCCAAACCCTATATACCTCTGTAATCCCCCCAACCCCTACTGACCCCTGAGTTTCTGTAACCCACTCCAACCCCTATAAACCTCCCTGTCTCTGTAACCCCCACCAAACCCTATAAACCTCCCTGTCTCTGTAACCCCTCCAAACCCTATAAACCTCACTGTCTCTGTAAACCACTCCAACCCCTATAAACCTCCCTGTCTCTGTAACCCACTCCAACCCATATAAACCTCCCTGTCTCTGTAACCCCTCCAAACCCTATAAACCTCACTGTCTCTGTAAACCACTCCAACCCCTATAAACCTCCCTGTCTCTGTAACCCACTCCGAACCCATATAAACCTCCCTGTCTCTGTAACCCCTCCAAATTCTATAAACCTCACTGTCTCTGTAAACCACTCCAACCCCTATAAACCTCACTGTCTCTGTAACCCCTCCAAACCCTATAAACCTCCCTGTCTCTGTAACCCACTCCAACCCCTATAAACCTCCCTGTCCCTGTAACCCACTCCAACCCCTATAGTCCTCCCTGTCTCTGTAACCCCCAGCAAACCCTATAGACCTCCCTGTCTCTGTAACCCCCACCAAACCCTATAAACCTCCCTGTCTCTGTAACCCCCACCAAACTCTATAAATCTCCCTGTCTCTGTAACCCCCAACAACCCCTATAGACCTCCCTGTCTCTGTAACCCCTCCTACCCCTATAGACCTGTCTCGGTAACCCCTCAAATCCCTATAGACCTCTGAGTCTCTGTAACCCTTCCAGCCCATGTAGACCTCTATGTCTCTGTATCCCCTCCTAACCCTATAGACCTCTGTCTCTGTAACCCCTCCAACCCCTATAGACCTCTGAGTCTCTGTAACCCCTCCAACCCCTATAGACCTCTGAGTCTCTGTAAATCCTACAAACCCTATAGACCTCCAAGTCTCTGTAACCCCTTCAACCCCTACAGACCTCTGAGTCTCTGTAACCCCTCCAAACACTGTAGAGTCTCTGTAACCCCTCCAAACCCTACAGACCTCTGTGTCTCTGTAATCCCTCCAACCACTATAGACCTCTGAGTCCCTGTAAACCCTCCAACCCCTATAGACCTCTGTCTCTGTAGCCCCTCCAAACCCTATAGACCTCTGTAATCCCCCCAACCCCTACTGACCCCTGAGTCTCTGTAACCCCTCCAACCACTATAAACCTCCCTGTGTAACCCCCTCCAAACCCTACAGACCTCCCTGTCTCTGTAACCCACTCCAACCCCTATAAACCTCCCTGTCTCTGTAACCCCCACCAAACCCTATAAACCTCCCTGTCTCTGTAACCCCTCCAAACCCTATAAACCTCACTGTCTCTGTAAACCACTCCAACCCCTATAAACCTCCCTGTCTCTCTAACCCACTCCAACCCATATAAACCTCCCTGTCTCTGTAACCCCTCCAAACCCTATAAACCTCACTGTCTCTGTAAACCACTCCAACCCCTATAAACCTCCCTGTCTCTGTAACCCACTCCGAACCCATATAAACCTCCCTGTCTCTGTAACCCCTCCAAACCCTATAAACCTCACTGTCTCTGTAAACCACTCCAACCCCTATAAACCTCACTGTCTCTGTAACCCCTCCAAACCCTATAAACCTCCCTGTCTCTGTAACCCACTCCAACCCCTATAAACCTCCCTGTCTCTGTAACCCCACCAAACCCTATAAAACTCCCTGTCTCTGTAACCCCCACCAAACCCTATAATCCTCCCTGTCTCTGTAACCCCCACCAAACCCTATAAACATCCCTGTCTCTGTAACCCCACCAAACCCTATAAACCTCCCTGTCTCTGTAACCCACTCCAACCCCTATAAACCTCCCTGTCTCTGTAACCCCCACCAAACCCTATAATCCTCCCTGTCTCTGTAACCGCCACCAAACCCTATAAACCTCCCTGTCTCTGTAACCCCACCAAACCCTATAAACCTCCCTGTCTCTGTAACCCCCAGCAAACCCTATAGACCTCCCTGTCTCTGTAACCCCTCCTACCCCTATAGACCTCTGTCTCTGTAACCCCTCCATTCCCTATAGACCTCTGAGTCTCTATAACCCCTCCAGCCCATGTAGACCTCTATGTCTCTGTAACCCCTCCTACCTCTATAGAGCTCTGTAACCCCTCCAACCTGTATACATCTCTGTGTCTCTGTAACCCCTCCTGCCCCTATAGACCTCTGAGCCGCTGTAACCCCTCCAACCCCTATAGACCTCCGAGTCTCTGTAACCCCTCCAACCCCTATAGATCTCTGTGTCTCTGTAACCCCACCAACCCCTATAGACCTCCGAGTGTCTGTAACCCCTCCAACCCCTATAGACTTCCCTGTAACCCCTCCAACCCCTATAGACTTCCCTGTAACCCCTCCAACCCCTATAGACCTCCGAGACTGTGTAACCCCTCCAACCCCAATAGACCTCTCAGTCTCTGTAACCCCTCCAACCCCTATAGACATCTGAGTCTCTGTAACCCCTCCAACCCCTATAGACCTCTGAGTCTCTGTAACCCCTCCAACCCCTATAGACCTCCGAGTCTCTGTAAACCCTACAAACCCTATAGACCTCCAAGTCTCTGTAACCCCTTCAACCCCTACAGACCTCTGAGTCTCTGTAACCCCTCCAAACACTGTAGAGTCTCTGTAACCCCTCCAAACCCTACAGACCTCTGTGTCTCTGTAATCCCTCCAACCACTATAGACCTCTGAGTCCCTGTAAACCCTCCAACCCCTATAGACCTCTGTCTCTGTAGCCCCTCCAAACCCTATATACCTCTGTAATCCCCCCAACCCCTACTGACCCCTGAGTTTCTGTAACCCACTCCAACCCCTATAAACCTCCCTGTCTCTGTAACCCCCACCAAACCCTATAAACCTCCCTGTCTCTGTAACCCCTCCAAACCCTATAAACCTCACTGTCTCTGTAAACCACTCCAACCCCTATAAACCTCCCTGTCTCTGTAACCCACTCCAACCCATATAAACCTCCCTGTCTCTGTAACCCCTCCAAACCCTATAAACCTCACTGTCTCTGTAAACCACTCCAACCCCTATAAACCTCCCTGTCTCTGTAACCCACTCCGAACCCATATAAACCTCCCTGTCTCTGTAACCCCTCCAAATTCTATAAACCTCACTGTCTCTGTAAACCACTCCAACCCCTATAAACCTCACTGTCTCTGTAACCCCTCCAAACCCTATAAACCTCCCTGTCTCTGTAACCCACTCCAACCCCTATAAACCTCCCTGTCCCTGTAACCCACTCCAACCCCTATAGTCCTCCCTGTCTCTGTAACCCCCAGCAAACCCTATAGACCTCCCTGTCTCTGTAACCCCCACCAAACCCTATAAACCTCCCTGTCTCTGTAACCCCCACCAAACTCTATAAATCTCCCTGTCTCTGTAACCCCCAACAACCCCTATAGACCTCCCTGTCTCTGTAACCCCTCCTACCCCTATAGACCTGTCTCGGTAACCCCTCAAATCCCTATAGACCTCTGAGTCTCTGTAACCCTTCCAGCCCATGTAGACCTCTATGTCTCTGTATCCCCTCCTAACCCTATAGACCTCTGTCTCTGTAACCCCTCCAACCCCTATAGACCTCTGAGTCTCTGTAACCCCTCCAACCCCTATAGACCTCTGAGTCTCTGTAAATCCTACAAACCCTATAGACCTCCAAGTCTCTGTAACCCCTTCAACCCCTACAGACCTCTGAGTCTCTGTAACCCCTCCAAACACTGTAGAGTCTCTGTAACCCCTCCAAACCCTACAGACCTCTGTGTCTCTGTAATCCCTCCAACCACTATAGACCTCTGAGTCCCTGTAAACCCTCCAACCCCTATAGACCTCTGTCTCTGTAGCCCCTCCAAACCCTATAGACCTCTGTAATCCCCCCAACCCCTACTGACCCCTGAGTCTCTGTAACCCCTCCAACCACTATAAACCTCCCTGTGTAACCCCCTCCAAACCCTACAGACCTCCCTGTCTCTGTAACCCACTCCAACCCCTATAAACCTCCCTGTCTCTGTAACCCCCACCAAACCCTATAAACCTCCCTGTCTCTGTAACCCCTCCAAACCCTATAAACCTCACTGTCTCTGTAAACCACTCCAACCCCTATAAACCTCCCTGTCTCTCTAACCCACTCCAACCCATATAAACCTCCCTGTCTCTGTAACCCCTCCAAACCCTATAAACCTCACTGTCTCTGTAAACCACTCCAACCCCTATAAACCTCCCTGTCTCTGTAACCCACTCCGAACCCATATAAACCTCCCTGTCTCTGTAACCCCTCCAAACCCTATAAACCTCACTGTCTCTGTAAACCACTCCAACCCCTATAAACCTCACTGTCTCTGTAACCCCTCCAAACCCTATAAACCTCCCTGTCTCTGTAACCCACTCCAACCCCTATAAACCTCCCTGTCTCTGTAACCCACTCCAACCCCTATAGTCCTCCCTGTCTCTGTAACCCCCAGCAAACCCTATAGACCTCCCTGTCTCTGTAACCCCCACCAAACCCTATAAACCTCCCTGTCTCTGTAACCCCCACCAAACTCTATAAATCTCCCTGTCTCTGTAACCCCCAACAACCCCTATAGACCTCCCTGTCTCTGTAACCCCTCCTACCCCTATAGACCTGTCTCGGTAACCCCTCAAATCCCTATAGACCTCTGAGTCTCTGTAACCCTTCCAGCCCATGTAGACCTCTATGTCTCTGTATCCCCTCCTAACCCTATAGACCTCTGTCTCTGTAACCCCTCCAACCCCTATAGACCTCCGAGTCTCTGTAACCCCTCCAACCCCTATAGACCTCCGAGTCTCTGTAACCCCTCCTACCCCTATAGACCTCTGAGTCTCTGTAACCCCTCCAACCCCTATAGACCTCTAGTTCTCAGTAACCCCTGCAACCCCTATAGACTTTCGAGTCTCTGGAACCCCTCCAACCCCTGTAGACCTCTAGTTCTCAGTAACCCCTCCAACCCATATAGACCTCCGAGACTCTGTAACCCCTCCAACCCCTATAGCCTTCCGAGTCTTTGTAACCCCTCCAACCCCTATAGACCTCTGTCTCTGTAACCCCTCCAACCCACATAGACCTCTGTCTCTGTAACCCCTCCAAACACTGTAGAGTCTCTGTAACCCCTCCAACCCCTATAGACCTCTGTCTCTGTAATCCCTCCAACCCCTATAGACCTCTGTCTCTGTAACCCCTCCAACCCCTATAGACCTCTGTCTCTGTAACCCCTCCAACCCCTATAGACCTCTGTGTCTCTGTAACCCGTCCTACCCCTATAGACCTCTGAGTCTCTGTAACCCCTCCAACCCCTATAGACCTCCGAGACTCTGTAACCCCTCCAACCTCTATAGACCTCCGAGTCTCTGTAACCCCTCCATCCCCTATAGACCTCTGTGTCTCTGTAACCCGTCCTACCCCTATAGACCTCTGTGTCTCTGTAATCCCTCCAACCCCTATTGACCCCTGAGTCTCTGTAACCCCTCCAACCACTATAAACCTCCCTGTCTCTGTATCCCCCACCAAACCCTGTAGACCTCCCTGTCTCTGTAACACACTCCAACCCCTATAAACCTCCCTGTCTCTGTAACCCCCACCAAACCCTATAAACCTCCCTGTCTCTGTAACCCCACCAAACCCTATAAACCTCCCTGTCTCTGTAACCCCCACCAAACCCTATAAACCTCCCTGTCTCTGTAACCCCCACCAAACCCTACAAAACTCGCTGTCTCTGTAACCCCACCAAACCCTATAAACCTCGCTGTCTCTGTAACCCCCACCAAACCCTATAATCCTCCCTGTCTCTGTAACCCCCACCAAACCCTATAAACCTCCCTGTCTCTGTAACCCCACCAAACCCTATAAACCTCCCTGTCTCTGTAAACCCCACCATACCCTATAAACCTCCCTGTCTCTGTAACCCCACCAAACCCTATAAAACTCCCTGTCTCTGTAACCCCCAGCAAACCCTATAGACCTCCCTGTCTCTGTAACCCCCAACAAACCCTATAAACCTCCCTGTCTCTGTAACCCCCACCAAACCCTATAAACCTCCCTGTCTCTGTAACCCCACCAAACCCTATAAACCTCCCTGTCTCTGTAACCCACTCCAACCCCTATAAACCTCCCTGTCTCTGTAACCCACTCCAACCCCTATAAACCTCCCTGTCTCTGTAACCCACTCCGAACCCATATAAACCTCCCTGTCTCTGTAACCCCTCCAAACCCTATAAACCTCACTGTCTCTGTAAACCACTCCAACCCCTATAAACCTCACTGTCTCTGTAACCCCTCCAAACCCTATAAACCTCCCTGTCTCTGTAACCCACTCCAACCCCTATAAACCTCCCTGTCTCTGTAACCCACTCCAACCCCTATAGTCCTCCCTGTCTCTGTAACCCCCAGCAAACCCTATAGACCTCCCTGTCTCTGTAACCCCCACCAAACCCTATAAACCTCCCTGTCTCTGTAACCCCCACCAAACCCTATAGACCTCCGAGTCTCTGTAACCCCTCCTACCCCTATAGACCTCCGAGTCTCTGTAACCCCTCCATCCCCTATAGACCTCTGTGTCTCTGTAATCCCTCCAACCCCTATTGACCCCTGAGTCTCTGTAACCCCTCCAACCACTATAAACCTCCCTGTCTCTGTATCCCCCACCAAACCCTATAGACCTCCCTGTCTCTGTAACACACTCCAACCCCTATAAACCTCCCTGTCTCTGTAACCCCCACCAAACCCTATAAACCTCCCTGTCTCTGTAACCCCACCAAACACTATAAACCTCCCTGTCTCTGTAACCCCCACCAAACCCTATAAACCTCGCTGTCTCTGTAACCCCCACCAAACCCTATAATCCTCCCTGTCTCTGTAACCCCCACCAAACCCTATAAACCTCCCTGTCTCTGTAACCCCACCAAACCCTATAAACCTCCCTGTCTCTGTAAACCCCACCATACCCTATAAACCTCCCTGTCTCTGTAACCCCACCAAACCCTATAAAACTCCCTGTCTCTGTAACCCCCAGCAAACCCTATAGACCTCCCTGTCTCTGTAACCCCCACCAAACCGTATAAACCTCCCGGTCTCTGTAACCCCCACCAAACTCTATAAATCTCCCTGTCTCTGTAACCCCCACCAACCCCTATAGACCTCCCTGTCTCTGTAACCCACTCCAACCCCTATAAACCTCCGTCTCTGTAACCCACTCCAACCCCTATAGACCTCCCTGTCTCTGTAACCCCCAGCAAACCCTATAGACCTCCCTGTCTCTGTAACCCCCACCAAACCCTATAAACCTCCCTGTCTCTGTAACCCCACCAGACCCTATAAACCTCCCTGTCTCTGTAACCCACTCCAACCCCTATAGTCCTCCCTGTCTCTGTAACCCCCAGCAAACCCTATAGACCTCCCTGTCTCTGTAACCCCCACCAAACCCTATAAACCTCCCTGTCTCTGTAAACCCCACCAAACTCTATAAATCTCCCTGTCTCTGTAACCCCCAACAACCCCTATAGACCTCCCTGTCTCTGTAACCCCTCCTACCCCTATAGACCTGTCTCGGTAACCCCTCAAATCCCTATAGACCTCTGAGTCTCTGTAACCCTTCCAGCCCATGTAGACCTCTATGTCTCTGTATCCCCTCCTAACCCTATAGACCTCTGTCTCTGTAACCCCTCCAACCCCTATAGACCTCCGAGTCTCTGTAACCCCTCCAACCCCTATAGACCTCCGAGTCTCTGTAACCCCTCCCACCCCTATAGACCTCTGAGTCTCTGTAACCCCTCCAACCCCTATAGACCTCTAGTTCTCAGTAACCCCTGCAACCCCTATAGACTTTCGAGTCTCTGGAACCCCTCCAACCCCTGTAGACCTCTAGTTCTCAGTAACCCCTCCAACCCATATAGACCTCCGAGACTCTGTAACCCCTCCAACCCCTATAGCCTTCCGAGTCTCTGTAACCCCTCCAACCCCTATAGACCTCTGTCTCTGTAACCCCTCCAACCCACATAGACCTCTGTCTCTGTAACCCCTCCAAACACTGTAGAGCCTCTGTAACCCCTCCAACCCCTATAGACCTCTGTCTCTGTAATCCATCCAACCCCTATAGACCTCTGTCTCTGTAACCCCTCCAACCCCTATAGACCTCTGTCTCTGTAACCCCTCCAACCCCTATAGACCTCTGTGTCTCTGTAACCCGTCCTACCCCTATAGACCTCTGAGTCTCTGTAACCCCTCCAACCCCTATAGACCTCCGAGACTCTGTAACCCCTCCAACCTCTATAGACCTCCGAGTCTCTGTAACCCCTCCATCCCCTATAGACCTCTGTGTCTCTGTAACCCGTCCTACCCCTATAGACCTCTGTGTCTCTGTAATCCCTCCAACCCCTATTGACCCCTGAGTCTCTGTAACCCCTCCAACCACTATAAACCTCCCTGTCTCTGTATCCCCCACCAAACCCTATAGACCTCCCTGTCTCTGTAACACACTCCAACCCCTATAAACCTCCCTGTCTCTGTAATCCCCACCAAACCCTATAAACCTCCCTGTCTCTGTAACCCCACCAAACACTATAAACCTCCCTGTCTCTGTAACCCCCACCAAACCCTATAAACCTCGCTGTCTCTGTAACCCCCACCAAACCCTATAATCCTCCCTGTCTCTGTAACCCCCACCAAACCCTATAAACCTCCCTGTCTCTGTAACCCCACCAAACCCTATAAACCTCCCTGTCTCTGTAAACCCCACCATACCCTATAAACCTCCCTGTCTCTGTAACCCCACCAAACCCTATAAAACTCCCTGTCTCTGTAACCCCCAGCAAACCCTATAGACCTCCCTGTCTCTGTAACCCCCACCAAACCGTATAAACCTCCCGGTCTCTGTAACCCCCACCAAACTCTATAAATCTCCCTGTCTCTGTAACCCCCACCAACCCCTATAGACCTCCCTGTCTCTGTAACCCACTCCAACCCCTATAAACCTCCGTCTCTGTAACCCACTCCAACCCCTATAGACCTCCCTGTCTCTGTAACCCCCAGCAAACCCTATAGACCTCCCTGTCTCTGTAACCCCCACCAAACCCTATAAACCTCCCTGTCTCTGTAACCCCACCAGACCCTATAAACCTCCCTGTCTCTGTAACCCCCACCAAACCCTATAAACCTCCCGTTCTCTGTAACCCCCACCAAACCCTATAAACCTCCCTGTCTCTGTAACCCCACCAAACCCTATAAACCTCCCTGTCTCTGTAACCCCCACCAAACCCTATAAACCTCCCTCTCTCTGTAACCCCCACCAAACCCTATAAACCTCCCTGTCTCTGTAACCCCACCAAACCCTATAAACCTCCCTGTCTCTGTAACCCCCACCAAACCCTATAAACCTCCCTGTCTCTGTAACCCCACCAAACCCTATAAACCTCCCTGTCTCTGTAACCCACTCCAACCCCTATAAACCTCCCTGTCTCTGTAACCCACTCCAACCCCTATAAACCTCCCTGTCTCTGTAACCCCCACCAAACCCTATAAACCTCCCTGTCTCTGTAACCCCACCAACCCCTATAGACCTCCCTGTCTCTGTAACCCCTCCTACCTCTATAGACATCTGTAACCCCTCCAACCTCTATACATCTCTGTGTCTCTGTAACCCCTCCTACCCCTATAGACCTCTGAGCCTCTGTAACCCCTCCAACCCCTATAGACCTCCGAGTCTCTGTAACCCTTCCAACGCCTATAGATCTCTGAGTCTCTGTAACCCCACCAACCCCTATAGACCTCCGAGTCTCTGTAACCCCTCCAACCCCTATAGACCTCCGAGTCTCTGTAACCCCTCAAACCCCTATAGACCTCCGAGTCTCTGTAACCCCTCCAATCACTGTAGAGTCTCTGTAACCCCCACCAAACCGTATAAAACTCCCTGTCTCTGTAACCCCCACCAAACCCTATAAACCTCCCTGTCTCTGTTACCCCACCAACCCCTATAAACCTCCCTGTCTCTGTATCCCACTCCAACCCCTATAGACCTCCCTGTCTCTGTAACCCCCAGCAAACCCTATAGAATTCCCTGTCTCTGTAACCGCCACCAAACTCTATAAATCTCCCTGTCTCTGTAACCCCCACCAACCCCTATAGACCTCCCTGTCTCTGTAACCCCTCCTACCCCAAGAGACCTCTGTCTCTGTAACCCCTCCATTCCCTATAGACCTCTGAGTATCTATAACCCCTCCAGCCCATGTAGACCTCTATGTCTCTGTAACCCCTCCTACCTCTATAGAGCTCTGTAACCCCTCCAACCTGTATACATCTCTGTGTCTCTGTAACCCCTCCTACCCCTATAGACCTCTGAGCCTCTGTAACCCCTCCAACCCCTATAGACCTCCGAGACTCTGTAAACCCTCCAACCCCTATAGACCTCCGAGTCTCTGTAACCCCTCCAACCCCTATAGACCTCCGAGTCTCTGTAACCCCTCCAACCCCTATAGACTTCCCTGTAACCCCTCCAATCCCTATAGACCTCTGTCTCTGTAACCCCCCCAACCCCTATAGACCTCTGAGTCTCTGTAACCCCTCCAGCCCCTATAGACCTCTGAGTCTCTGTAACCCCTCCAACCCCTATAGACCTCCGAGTCTCTGTAAACCCTACAACCCCTATAGACCTCCGAGTCTCTGTAACCCCTCCAACCCCTATAGACCTCTGTGTCTCTGTAATCCCTCCAACCACTATAGACCTCTGAGTCCCTGTAACCCCTCCAACCCCTATAGACCTCTGTCTCTGTAGCCCCTCCAAACCCTATAGACCTCTGTAATCCCCCCAACCCCTATTGACCCCTGAGTCTCTGTAACCCCTCCAACCACTATAAACCTCCCTGTGTATCCCCCTCCAAACCCTATAAACCTCCCTGTCTCTGTAACCCCTCCAAACCCTATAAACCTCACTGTCTCTGTAAACCACTCCAACCCCTATAAACCTCCCTGTCTCTGTAACCCACTCCAACCCCTATAAACCTCCCTGTCTCTGTAACCCACTCCAACCCCTATAGTCCTCCCTGTCTCTGTAACCCCCAGCAAACCCTATAGACCTCCCTGTCTCTGTAACCCCCACCAAACCCTATAAACCTCCCTGTCTCTGTAACCCCCACCAAACTCTATAAATCTCCCTGTCTCTGTAACCCCCAACAACCCCTATAGACCTCCCTCTGTAACCCCTCCTACCCCTATAGACCTGTCTCTGTAACCCCTCCAATCCCTATAAACCTCCCTGTCTCTGTATCCCCCACCAAACCCTATAGACCTCCCTGTCTCTGTATCACACTCCAACCCCTATAAACCTCCCTGTCTCTGTAACCCCCACCAAACCCTATAAACCTCCCTGTCTCTGTAACCCCACCAAACCCTATAAACCTCCCTGTCTCTGTAACCCCCACCAAACCCTATAAACCTCCCTGTCTCTGTAACCCCCACCAAACCCTATAAACCTCCCTGTCTCTGTAACCCCACCAAACCCTATAAACCTGCCTGTCTCTGTAACCCCCACCAAACCCTATAATCCTCCCTGTCTCTGTAACCCCCACCAAACCCTATAAACCTCCCTGTCTCTGTAACCCCACCAAACCCTATAAAACTCCCTGTCTCTGTAACCCCCAGCAAACCCTATAGACCTCCCTGTCTCTGTAACCCCCACCAAACCCTATAAACCTCCCGGTCTCTGTAAACCCCACCAAACTCTATAAATCTCCCTGTCTCTGTAACCCCCACCAACCCCTATAGACCTCCCTGTCTCTGTAACCCACTCCAACCCCTATAAACCGCCGTCTCTGTAACCCACTCCAACCCCTATAGACCTCCCTGTCTCTGTAACCCCCAGCAAACCCTATAGACCTCCCTGTCTCTGTAACCCCCACCAAACCCTATAAACCTCCCTGTCTCTGTAACCCCACCAGACCCTATAAACCTCCCTGTCTCTGTAACCCCCACCAAACCCTATAAACCTCCCTGTCTCTGTAACCCCCACCAAACCCTATAAACCTCCCTGTCTCTGTAACCCCGCCAAACCCTATAAACCTCCCTGTCTCTGTAACCCCCACCAAACCCTATAAACCTCCCTGTCTCTGTAACCCCCACCAAACCCTATAAACCTCCCTGTGTCTGTAACCCCACCAAACCCTATAAACCTCCCTGTCTCTGTAACCCCCACCAAACCCTATAAACCTCCCTGTCTCTGTAACCCCACCAAACACTATAAACCTCCTGTCTCTGTAACCCCCACCAAACACTATAGACCTCCCTGTCTCTGTAACCCACTCCAACCCCTATAAACCTCCCTGTCTCTGTAACCCACTCCAACCCCTATAAACCTCCGTCTCTGTATCCCTCTCCAACCCCTATAGACCTCCCTGTCTCTGTAACCCCTCCTACCTCTATAGACCTCTGTAACCCCTCCAACCTCTATACATCTCTGTGTCTCTGTAACTCCTCCTACCCCTATAGACCTCTGAGCCTCTGTAACCCCTCCAACCCCTATAGACCTCCGAGTCTCTGTAACCCTTCCAACCCCTATAGATCTCTGTGTCTCAGTAACCCCACCAACCCCTATAGACCTCCGAGTCTCTGTAACCCCTCCAACCCCTATAGACCTCCGAGTCTCTGTAACCCCTCCAACCCCTATAGACCTCCGAGTCTCTGTAACCCCTCCAAACACTGTAGAGTCTCTGTAACCCCCACCAAACCGTATAAACCTCCCTGTCTCTGTAACCCCCAGCAAACCCTATAGACCTCCCTGTCTCTGTAACCCCCACGAAACTCTATAAATCTCCCTGTCTCTGTAACCCCCACCAACCCCTATAGACCTCCCTGTCTCTGTAACCCCTCCTACCCCTATAGACCTCTGTCTCTGTAACCCCTCCATTCCCTATAGACCTCTGAGTCTCTGTAACCCCTCCAGCCCATGTAGACCTCTATGTCTCTGTAACCCCTCCTACCTCTATAGAGCTCTGTAACCCCTCCAACCTGTATACATCTCTGTGTCTCTGTAACCCCTCCTACCCCTATAGACCTCTGAGCCTCTGTAACCCCTCCAACCCCTAGAGACCTCCGAGTCTCTGAAACCCCTCCAACCACTATAGATCTCTGTGTCTCTGTAACCCCACCAACCCCTATAGACCTCCGAGTCTCTGTAACCCCTCCAACCCCTATAGACCTCCGAGTCTCTGTAACCCCTCCAACCCCTATAGACTTCCCTGTAACCCCTCCAACCCCTATAGACCTCCGAGACTCTGTAACCCCTCCAACCCCAATAGACCTCTGAGTCTCTGTAACCCCTCCAACCCCTGTAGACCTCTGAGTCTCTGTAACCCCTCCATCCCCTATAGACCTCTGAGTCTCTGTAACCCCTCCAACCCCTATAGACCTCTGAGTCTCTGTAACCCCTCCAACCGCTATAGACCTCTGAGTCTCTGTAACCCCTCCAACCCCTATAGACCTCCGAGTCTCTGTAAACCCTACAACCCCTATAGACCTCCAAGTCTCTGTAACCCCTTCAACCCCTATAGACCTCCGAGTCTCTGTAACCCCTCCAACCTCTATAGACCTCCGAGTCACTGTAACCCCTCCAACCCCTATAGACCTCCGAGTCACTGTAACCCCTCCAACCCCTATAGACCTCTGTGTCTCTGTAACCCCTCCAACCTCTATAGACCTCCGAGTCACTGTAACCCCTCCAACCACTATAGACCTCTGTGTCTCTGTAATCCCTCCAACCACTATAGACCTCTGAGTCCCTGTAACCCCTCCAACCCCTATAGACCTCTGTCTCTGTAGCCCCTCCAACCCCTATAGACCTCTGTGTCTCTGTAATCCCCCCAACCCCTATTGACCCCTGAGTCTCTGTAACCCCTCCAGCCCATGTAGACCTCTATGTCTCTGTAACCCCTCCTACCTCTATAGAGCTCTGTAACCCCTCCAACCTGTATACATCTCTGTGTCTCTGTAACCCCTCCTACCCCTATAGACCTCTGAGCCTCTGTAACCCCTCCAACCCCTAGAGACCTCCGAGTCTCTGAAACCCCTCCAACCACTATAGATCTCTGTGTCTCTGTAACCCCACCAACCCCTATAGACCTCCGAGTCTCTGTAACCCCTCCAACCCCTATAGACCTCCGAGTCTCTGTAACCCCTCCAACCCCTATAGACTTCCCTGTAACCCCTCCAACCCCTATAGACCTCCGAGACTCTGTAACCCCTCCAACCCCAATAGACCTCTGAGTCTCTGTAACCCCTCCAACCCCTATAGACCTCTGAGTCTCTGTAACCCCTCCATCCCCTATAGACCTCTGAGTCTCTGTAACCCCTCCAACCCCTATAGACCTCTGAGTCTCTGTAACCCCTCCAACCGCTATAGACCTCTGAGTCTCTGTAACCCCTCCAACCCCTATAGACCTCCGAGTCTCTGTAAACCCTACAACCCCTATAGACCTCCAAGTCTCTGTAACCCCTCCAACCCCTATAGACCTCCCTGTCTCTGTAACACCCACCAAACCCTATAAACCTCCCTGTCTCTGTAACCCCCACAAAACTCTATAAATCTCCCTGTCTCTGTAACCCCCAACAACCCCTATAGACCTCCCTGTCTCTGTAACCCCTCCTACCCCTATAGACCTGTCTCGGTAACCCCTCAAATCCCTATAGACCTCTGAGTCTCTGTAACCCTTCCAGCCCATGTAGACCTCTATGTCTCTGTATCCCCTCCAACCCCTATAGACCTCCGAGTCTCTGTAACCCTTCCAACCCCTATAGATCTCTGTGTCTCAGTAACCCCACCAACCCCTATAGACCTCCGAGTCTCTGTAACCCCTCCAACCCCTATAGACCTCCGAGTCTCTGTAACCCCTCCAACCCCTATAGACCTCCGAGTCTCTGTAACCCCTCCAAACACTGTAGAGTCTCTGTAACCCCCACCAAACCGTATAAACCTCCCTGTCTCTGTAACCCCCAGCAAACCCTATAGACCTCCCTGTCTCTGTAACCCCCACGAAACTCTATAAATCTCCCTGTCTCTGTAACCCCCACCAACCCCTATAGACCTCCCTGTCTCTGTAACCCCTCCTACCCCTATAGACCTCTGTCTCTGTAACCCCTCCATTCCCTATAGACCTCTGAGTCTCTGTAACCCCTCCAGCCCATGTAGACCTCTATGTCTCTGTAACCCCTCCTACCTCTATAGAGCTCTCTAACCCCTCCAACCTGTATACATCTCTGTGTCTCTGTAACCCCTCCTACCCCTATAGACCTCTGAGCCTCTGTAACCCCTCCAACCCCTAGAGACCTCCGAGTCTCTGAAACCCCTCCAACCACTATAGATCTCTGTGTCTCTGTAACCCCACCAACCCCTATAGACCTCCGAGTCTCTGTAACCCCTCCAACCCCTATAGACCTCCGAGTCTCTGTAACCCCTCCAACCCCTATAGACTTCCCTGTAACCCCTCCAACCCCTATAGACCTCCGAGACTCTGTAACCCCTCCAACCCCAATAGACCTCTGAGTCTCTGTAACCCCTCCAACCCCTGTAGACCTCTGAGTCTCTGTAACCCCTCCATCCCCTATAGACCTCTGAGTCTCTGTAACCCCTCCAACCCCTATAGACCTCTGAGTCTCTGTAACCCCTCCAACCGCTATAGACCTCTGAGTCTCTGTAACCCCTCCAACCCCTATAGACCTCCGAGTCTCTGTAAACCCTACATCCCCTATAGACCTCCAAGTCTCTGTAACCCCTTCAACCCCTATAGACCTCCGAGTCTCTGTAACCCCTCCAACCTCTATAGACCTCCGAGTCACTGTAACCCCTCCAACCCCTATAGACCTCCGAGTCACTGTAACCCCTCCAACCCCTATAGACCTCTGTGTCTCTGTAACCCCTCCAACCTCTATAGACCTCCGAGTCACTGTAACCCCTCCAACCACTATAGACCTCTGTGTCTCTGTAATCCCTCCAACCACTATAGACCTCTGAGTCCCTGTAACCCCTCCAACCCCTATAGACCTCTGTCTCTGTAGCCCCTCCAACCCCTATAGACCTCTGTGTCTCTGTAATCCCCCCAACCCCTATTGACCCCTGAGTCTCTGTAACCCCTCCAGCCCATGTAGACCTCTATGTCTCTGTAACCCCTCCTACCTCTATAGAGCTCTGTAACCCCTCCAACCTGTATACATCTCTGTGTCTCTGTAACCCCTCCTACCCCTATAGACCTCTGAGCCTCTGTAACCCCTCCAACCCCTAGAGACCTCCGAGTCTCTGAAACCCCTCCAACCACTATAGATCTCTGTGTCTCTGTAACCCCACCAACCCCTATAGACCTCCGAGTCTCTGTAACCCCTCCAACCCCTATAGACCTCCGAGTCTCTGTAACCCCTCCAACCCCTATAGACTTCCCTGTAACCCCTCCAACCCCTATAGACCTCCGAGACTCTGTAACCCCTCCAACCCCAATAGACCTCTGAGTCTCTGTAACCCCTCCAACCCCTATAGACCTCTGAGTCTCTGTAACCCCTCCATCCCCTATAGACCTCTGAGTCTCTGTAACCCCTCCAACCCCTATAGACCTCTGAGTCTCTGTAACCCCTCCAACCGCTATAGACCTCTGAGTCTCTGTAACCCCTCCAACCCCTATAGACCTCCGAGTCTCTGTAAACCCTACAACCCCTATAGACCTCCAAGTCTCTGTAACCCCTCCAACCCCTATAGACCTCCCTGTCTCTGTAACACCCACCAAACCCTATAAACCTCCCTGTCTCTGTAACCCCCACAAAACTCTATAAATCTCCCTGTCTCTGTAACCCCCAACAACCCCTATAGACTTCCCTGTCTCTGTAACCCCTCCTACCCCTATAGACCTGTCTCGGTAACCCCTCAAATCCCTATAGACCTCTGAGTCTCTGTAACCCTTCCAGCCCATGTAGACCTCTATGTCTCTGTATCCCCTCCTAACCCTATAGACCTCTGTCTCTGTAACCCCTCCAACCCCTATAGACCTCCGAGTCTCTGTAACCCCTCCAACCCCTATAGACCTCCGAGTCTCTGTAACCCCTCCTACCCCTATAGACCTCCGAGACTCTGTAACCCCTCCAACCCCTATAGACTTCCGAGTCTCTGTAACCCCTCCAACCCCTATAGACCTCTGTCTCTGTAATCCCTCCAACCCCTATAGACCTCAGTCTCTGTAACCCCTCCAACCCACATAGACCTCTGTCTCTGTATCCCCCACCAAACCCTATAGACCTCCCTGTCTCTGTAACAAACTCCAACCCCTATAAACCTCCCTGTCTCTGTAACCCCCACCAAACCCTATAAACCTCCCTGTCTCTGTAACCCCACCAAACCCAATAAACCTCCCTGTCTCTGTAACCCCCACCAAACCCTATAAACCTCCCTGTCTCTGTAACCCCCACCAAACCCTATAAACCTCCCTGTCTCTGTAACCCCACCAAACCCTATAAGCCTGCCTGTCTCTGTAACCCCCAGCAAACCCTATAATCCTCCCTGTCTCTGTAACCTCCACCAAACCCTATAAACCTCCCTGTCTCTAACCCCACCAAACCCTATAAAGCTCCCTGTCTCTGTAACCCCCACCAAACCCTATAAACCTCCCGGTCTCTGTAACCCCACCAAACCCAATAAACCTCCCTGTCTCTGTAACCCCCAGCAAAACCTATAGACCTCCCAGTCTCTGTAACCCCCACCAAACCCTATAAACCTCCCTGTCTCTGTAACCCCCACCAAACCCTATAAACCTCCCTGTCTCTGTATCCCACTCCAACCCCTATAGACCTCCCTGTCTCTGTAACTCCCAGCAAACCCTATAGACCTCCCTGTCTCTGTAACCCCCACCAAACCCTATAAACCTCCCTGTCTCTGTAAACCCACCAAACCCTATAAACCTCCCTGTCTCTGTAACCCCCACCAAACCCTATAAACCTCCCTGTCTCTGTAACCCCCACCAAACCCTCTAAACCTCCCTGTCTCTGTAACCCCACCAAACCCTATAAACCTCCCTGTCTCTGTAAACCCACCAAACCCTATAAACCTCCCTGTCTCTGTAACCCCCACCAAACCCTATAAACCTCCCTGTCTCTGTAACCCCACCAAACCCTATAAACCTCCCTGTCTCTGTAACCCACTCCAAACCCAATAGACCTCCGAGACTCTGTAACCCCTCAAATCCCAATAGACCTCTGAGTCTCTGTAACCCACTCCAACCCCTATAGACCTCTGAGTCTCTGTAACCGCTCCAACCTCTATAGACCTCCGAGTCTCTGTAACCCCTCCAACCCCTATAGACCTCCGAGACTCTGTAACCCCTCCAACCCCAATAGACCTCTGAGTCTCTGTAACCCCTCCAAACCCTATAGACCTCCGAGACTCTGTAACCCCTCCAACCTCTATAGACCTCTGTGTCTCTGTAATCCCTCCAACCACTATAGACCTCTGAGTCCCTGTAACCCCTCCAACCCCTATAGACCTCTGTCTCTGTAGCCCCTCCAAACCCTATAGACCTCTGTAATCCCCCCAACCCCTATTGACCCCTGAGTCTCTGTAACCCCTCCAACCACTATAAACCTCCCTGTGTATCCCCCACCAAACCCTATAAACCTCCCTGTCTCTGTAACCCCACCAAACCCTATAAAACCCTGAGTCTCTGTAACCCCTCCAACCACTATAAACCTCCCTGTGTATCCCCCACCAAACCCTATAAACCTCCCTGTCTCTGTAACCCCTCCAAACCCTATAAACTCCCTGTCTCTGTAATCCACTCCATCCCCTATAGTCCTGCCTGTCTCTGTAACCCCCAGCAAACCCTATGGACCTCCCTGTCTCTGTAACCCCCACCAAACCCTATAAACCTCCCTGTCTCTGTAACCCCCACCAAACTCTATAAATCTCCCTGTCTCTGTAACCCCCAACAACCCCTATAAACCTCCCTGTCTCTGTAACCCCTCCTACCCCTATAGACCTGTCTCTGTAACCCCTCCAATCCCTACAGACCTCTGAGTCTCTGTAACCCTTCCAGACAATGTAGACCTCTATGTCTCTGTAACCCCTCCTAACCCTATAGACCTCTGTCTCTGTAACCCCTCCAACCCCTATAGACCTCCGAGTCTCTGTAACCCCTCCAACCCCTATAGACCTCCGAGTCTCTGTAACCCCTCCTACCCCTATAGACCTCTGAGTCTCTGTAACCCCTCCAACCCCTATAGACCTCTAGTTCTCAGTAACCCCTGCAACCCCTATAGACCTTCGAGTCCCTGGAACCCCTCCAACCCCTATAGACCTCTAGTTCTCAGTAACCCCTCCAACCCATATAGACCTCCGAGACTCTGTAACCCCTCCAACCCCTATAGACTTCCGAGTCTCTGTAACCCCTCCAACCCCTATTGACCTCCCTGTCTCTGTAACCCCTCCTACCCCTATAGACCTCTGTCTCTGTAACCCCTCTATTCCCTATAGACCTCTGAGTCTCTGTAACCATTCCAGCCCATGTAGACCTCTATGTCTCTGTAACCCCTCCTACCTCTATAGACCTCTGTAACCCCTCCAACCTCTATACATCTCTGTCTCTGTAACCCCTCCTACCCCTATAGACCTCTGAGCCTCTGTAACCCCTCCAAACCCTATAGAGCTCCGAGTCTCTGTAACCCCTCCAACCCCTATAGATCTATGTGTCTCTGTAACCCCACCAACCCCTATAGACCTCCGAGTTTCTGTAACCCCTCCAACCCCTATAGACCTCCGAGTCTCTGTAACCCTTCCAACCCCTATAGACTTCCCTGTAACCCCTCCATCCCCTATAGACCTCTGTGTCTCTGTAACCCCTCCAACCCATATAGACCTCTGTCTCTGTAAACCCTCCAAACACTGTAGAGTCTCTGTAACCCCTCCAAACCCAATAGACCTCTGAGACTCTGTAACCCCTCCAACCTCTATAGACCTCCGAGTCTCTGTAACCCCTCCAACCCCTATAGACCTCCGAGACTCTGTAACCCTCCAACCCCTATAGACCTCCGAGACTCTGTAACCCCTCCAACCTCTATAGACCTCTGTCCCTGTAACCCCTCCAACCCCTATAGACCTCCGAGTCTCTGTAACCCCTCCAACCTCTATAGACCTCCGAGTCTCTGTAACCCCTCCAACCCCAATAGACCTCTGAGTCTCTGTAACCCCTCCAACCCCTATAGACCTCCCTGTCTCTGTAACCAATCCAAACACTGTAGACCTCCCTGTCTCTGTAACCCCCAGCAAACCCTATAGACCTCCCCGTCTCTGTAACCCCCACCAAACCCTATAAACCTCCCTGTCTCTGTAACACACTCCAACCCCTACAAACCTCCTTGTCTCTGTAACCCCCACCAAACCCTATAAACCTCCCTGTCTCTGTAACCCACTCCAACCCCTACAAACCTCCCTGTCTCTGTAACCCCCACCAAACCCTATAAACCTCCCTGTCTCTGTAACCCCCACCTAACCCTATAGACCTCCGAGTCTCTGTAACCCCTCCAAACCCAATAGACCTCCGAGTCTCTGTAACCCCTCCAACCACTATAGACCTCTGTGTCTCTGTAATCCCTCCAACCACTATAGACCTCTGAGTCGCTGTAACCCCTCCAACCCCTATAGACCTCTGTCTCTGTAGCCCCTCCAAACCCTTTAGACCTCTGTAATCCCCCCAACCCCTATTGACCCCTGAGTCTCTGTAACCCCTCCAACCACTATAAACCTCCCTGTGTATCCCCCACCAAACCCTATAAACCTCCCTGTCTCTGTAACCCCTCCAAACCCTATAAACCTCACTGTCTCTGTAACCCACTCCAACCCCTATAAACTCCCTGTCTCTGTAATCCACTCCATCCCCTATAGTCCTGCCTGTCTCTGTAACCCCCAGCAAACCCTATGGACCTCCCTGTCTCTGTAACCCCCACCAAACCCTATAAACCTCCCTGTCTCTGTAACCCCCACCAAACTCTATAAATCTTTCTGTCTCAGTAACCCCCAACAACCCCTATAAACCTCCCTGTCTCTGTAACCCCTCCTACCCCTATAGACCTGTTTCTGTAACCCCTCCAATCCCTACAGACCTCTGAGTCTCTGTAACCCTTCCAGACAATGTAGACCTCTATGTCTCTGTAACCCCTCCTAACCCTATAGACCTCTGTCTCTGTAACCCCTCCAACCCCTATAGACCTCCGAGTCTCTGTAACCCCTCCAACCCCTATAGACCTCCGAGTCTCTGTAACCCCTCCTACCCCTATAGACCTCTGAGTCTCTGTAACCCCTCCAACCCCTATAGACCTCTAGTTCTCAGTAACCCCTGCAACCCCTATAGACCTTCGAGTCCCTGGAACCCCTCCAACCCCTATAGACCTCTAGTTCTCAGTAACCCCTCCAACCCATATAGACCTCCGAGACTCTGTAACCCCTCCAACCCCTATAGACTTCCGAGTCTCTGTAACCCCTCCAACCCCTATTGACCTCCCTGTCTCTGTAACCCCTCCTACCCCTATAGACCTCTGTCTCTGTAACCCCTCTATTCCCTATAGACCTCTGAGTCTCTGTAACCATTCCAGCCCATGTAGACCTCTATGTCTCTGTAACCCCTCCTACCTCTATAGAGCTCTGTAACCCCTCCAACCTCTATACATCTCTGTCTCTGTAACCCTCCTACCCCTATAGACCTCTGAGCCTCTGTAACCCCTCCAAACCCTATAGACCTCCGAGTCTCTGTAACCCCTCCAACCCCTATAGATCTATGTGTCTCTGTAACCCCACCAACCCCTATAGACCTCCGAGTTTCTGTAACCCCTCCAACCCCTATAGACCTCCGAGTCTCTGTAACCCTTCCAACCCCTATAGACTTCCCTGTAACCCCTCCATCCCCTATAGACCTCTGTGTCTCTGTAACCCCTCCAACCCATATAGACCTCTGTCTCTGTAACCCCTCCAAACACTGTAGAGTCTCTGTAACCCCTCCAAACCCTATAGACCTCCGAGACTCTGTAAACCCACCAACCCCAATAGACCTCTGAGTCTCTGTAACCCCTCCAACCCCTATAGACCTCTGAGTCTCTGTAACCCCTCCAACCCCTATAGACCTCCGAGTCTCTGTAACCCCTCCAACCCCTATAGACCTCCCAGTCTCTGTAACCCCCAGCAAACCCTATAAACCTCCCTGTCTCTGTAACCCCCACCAAACTCTATAAATCTCCCTGTCTCTGTAACCCACTCCAACCCCTATAAACCTCCCTGTCTCTGTAACCCCCACCAAACCCTATAAACCTCCCTGTCTCTGTAACCCCCACCAAACCCTATAAACCTCCCTGTCTCTGTATCCCACTCCAACCCCTATAGACCTCCCTGTCTCTGTAACTCCCAGCAAACCCTATAGACCTCCCTGTCTCTGTAACCCCCACCAAACCCTATAAACCTCCCTGTCTCTGTAAACCCACCAAACCCTATAAACCTCCCTGTCTCTGTAACCCCCACCAAACCCTATAAACCTCCCTGTCTCTGTAACCCCCACCAAACCCTCTAAACCTCCCTGTCTCTGTAACCCCACCAAACCCTATAAACCTCCCTGTCTCTGTAAACCCACCAAACCCTATAAACCTCCCTGTCTCTGTAACCCCCACCAAACCCTATAAACCTCCCTGTCTCTGTAACCCCACCAAACCCTATAAACCTCCCTGTCTCTGTAACCCACTCCAAACCCAATAGACCTCCGAGACTCTGTAACCCCTCAAATCCCAATAGACCTCTGAGTCTCTGTAACCCACTCCAACCCCTATAGACCTCTGAGTCTCTGTAACCGCTCCAACCTCTATAGACCTCCGAGTCTCTGTAACCCCTCCAACCCCTATAGACCTCCGAGACTCTGTAACCCCTCCAACCCCAATAGACCTCTGAGTCTCTGTAACCCCTCCAAACCCTATAGACCTCCGAGACTCTGTAACCCCTCCAACCTCTATAGACCTCTGTGTCTCTGTAATCCCTCCAACCACTATAGACCTCTGAGTCCCTGTAACCCCTCCAACCCCTATAGACCTCTGTCTCTGTAGCCCCTCCAAACCCTATAGACCTCTGTAATCCCCCCAACCCCTATTGACCCCTGAGTCTCTGTAACCCCTCCAACCACTATAAACCTCCCTGTGTATCCCCCACCAAACCCTATAAACCTCCCTGTCTCTGTAACCCCACCAAACCCTATAAAACCCTGAGTCTCTGTAACCCCTCCAACCACTATAAACCTCCCTGTGTATCCCCCACCAAACCCTATAAACCTCCCTGTCTCTGTAACCCCTCCAAACCCTATAAACTCCCTGTCTCTGTAATCCACTCCATCCCCTATAGTCCTGCCTGTCTCTGTAACCCCCAGCAAACCCTATGGACCTCCCTGTCTCTGTAACCCCCACCAAACCCTATAAACCTCCCTGTCTCTGTAACCCCCACCAAACTCTATAAATCTCCCTGTCTCTGTAACCCCCAACAACCCCTATAAACCTCCCTGTCTCTGTAACCCCTCCTACCCCTATAGACCTGTCTCTGTAACCCCTCCAATCCCTACAGACCTCTGAGTCTCTGTAACCCTTCCAGACAATGTAGACCTCTATGTCTCTGTAACCCCTCCTAACCCTATAGACCTCTGTCTCTGTAACCCCTCCAACCCCTATAGACCTCCGAGTCTCTGTAACCCCTCCAACCCCTATAGACCTCCGAGTCTCTGTAACCCCTCCTACCCCTATAGACCTCTGAGTCTCTGTAACCCCTCCAACCCCTATAGACCTCTAGTTCTCAGTAACCCCTGCAACCCCTATAGACCTTCGAGTCCCTGGAACCCCTCCAACCCCTATAGACCTCTAGTTCTCAGTAACCCCTCCAACCCATATAGACCTCCGAGACTCTGTAACCCCTCCAACCCCTATAGACTTCCGAGTCTCTGTAACCCCTCCAACCCCTATTGACCTCCCTGTCTCTGTAACCCCTCCTACCCCTATAGACCTCTGTCTCTGTAACCCCTCTATTCCCTATAGACCTCTGAGTCTCTGTAACCATTCCAGCCCATGTAGACCTCTATGTCTCTGTAACCCCTCCTACCTCTATAGACCTCTGTAACCCCTCCAACCTCTATACATCTCTGTCTCTGTAACCCCTCCTACCCCTATAGACCTCTGAGCCTCTGTAACCCCTCCAAACCCTATAGAGCTCCGAGTCTCTGTAACCCCTCCAACCCCTATAGATCTATGTGTCTCTGTAACCCCACCAACCCCTATAGACCTCCGAGTTTCTGTAACCCCTCCAACCCCTATAGACCTCCGAGTCTCTGTAACCCTTCCAACCCCTATAGACTTCCCTGTAACCCCTCCATCCCCTATAGACCTCTGTGTCTCTGTAACCCCTCCAACCCATATAGACCTCTGTCTCTGTAAACCCTCCAAACACTGTAGAGTCTCTGTAACCCCTCCAAACCCAATAGACCTCTGAGACTCTGTAACCCCTCCAACCTCTATAGACCTCCGAGTCTCTGTAACCCCTCCAACCCCTATAGACCTCCGAGACTCTGTAACCCTCCAACCCCTATAGACCTCCGAGACTCTGTAACCCCTCCAACCTCTATAGACCTCTGTCCCTGTAACCCCTCCAACCCCTATAGACCTCCGAGTCTCTGTAACCCCTCCAACCTCTATAGACCTCCGAGTCTCTGTAACCCCTCCAACCCCAATAGACCTCTGAGTCTCTGTAACCCCTCCAACCCCTATAGACCTCCCTGTCTCTGTAACCAATCCAAACACTGTAGACCTCCCTGTCTCTGTAACCCCCAGCAAACCCTATAGACCTCCCCGTCTCTGTAACCCCCACCAAACCCTATAAACCTCCCTGTCTCTGTAACACACTCCAACCCCTACAAACCTCCTTGTCTCTGTAACCCCCACCAAACCCTATAAACCTCCCTGTCTCTGTAACCCACTCCAACCCCTACAAACCTCCCTGTCTCTGTAACCCCCACCAAACCCTATAAACCTCCCTGTCTCTGTAACCCCCACCTAACCCTATAGACCTCCGAGTCTCTGTAACCCCTCCAAACCCAATAGACCTCCGAGTCTCTGTAACCCCTCCAACCACTATAGACCTCTGTGTCTCTGTAATCCCTCCAACCACTATAGACCTCTGAGTCGCTGTAACCCCTCCAACCCCTATAGACCTCTGTCTCTGTAGCCCCTCCAAACCCTTTAGACCTCTGTAATCCCCCCAACCCCTATTGACCCCTGAGTCTCTGTAACCCCTCCAACCACTATAAACCTCCCTGTGTATCCCCCACCAAACCCTATAAACCTCCCTGTCTCTGTAACCCCTCCAAACCCTATAAACCTCACTGTCTCTGTAACCCACTCCAACCCCTATAAACTCCCTGTCTCTGTAATCCACTCCATCCCCTATAGTCCTGCCTGTCTCTGTAACCCCCAGCAAACCCTATGGACCTCCCTGTCTCTGTAACCCCCACCAAACCCTATAAACCTCCCTGTCTCTGTAACCCCCACCAAACTCTATAAATCTTTCTGTCTCAGTAACCCCCAACAACCCCTATAAACCTCCCTGTCTCTGTAACCCCTCCTACCCCTATAGACCTGTTTCTGTAACCCCTCCAATCCCTACAGACCTCTGAGTCTCTGTAACCCTTCCAGACAATGTAGACCTCTATGTCTCTGTAACCCCTCCTAACCCTATAGACCTCTGTCTCTGTAACCCCTCCAACCCCTATAGACCTCCGAGTCTCTGTAACCCCTCCAACCCCTATAGACCTCCGAGTCTCTGTAACCCCTCCTACCCCTATAGACCTCTGAGTCTCTGTAACCCCTCCAACCCCTATAGACCTCTAGTTCTCAGTAACCCCTGCAACCCCTATAGACCTTCGAGTCCCTGGAACCCCTCCAACCCCTATAGACCTCTAGTTCTCAGTAACCCCTCCAACCCATATAGACCTCCGAGACTCTGTAACCCCTCCAACCCCTATAGACTTCCGAGTCTCTGTAACCCCTCCAACCCCTATTGACCTCCCTGTCTCTGTAACCCCTCCTACCCCTATAGACCTCTGTCTCTGTAACCCCTCTATTCCCTATAGACCTCTGAGTCTCTGTAACCATTCCAGCCCATGTAGACCTCTATGTCTCTGTAACCCCTCCTACCTCTATAGAGCTCTGTAACCCCTCCAACCTCTATACATCTCTGTCTCTGTAACCCTCCTACCCCTATAGACCTCTGAGCCTCTGTAACCCCTCCAAACCCTATAGACCTCCGAGTCTCTGTAACCCCTCCAACCCCTATAGATCTATGTGTCTCTGTAACCCCACCAACCCCTATAGACCTCCGAGTTTCTGTAACCCCTCCAACCCCTATAGACCTCCGAGTCTCTGTAACCCTTCCAACCCCTATAGACTTCCCTGTAACCCCTCCATCCCCTATAGACCTCTGTGTCTCTGTAACCCCTCCAACCCATATAGACCTCTGTCTCTGTAACCCCTCCAAACACTGTAGAGTCTCTGTAACCCCTCCAAACCCTATAGACCTCCGAGACTCTGTAAACCCACCAACCCCAATAGACCTCTGAGTCTCTGTAACCCCTCCAACCCCTATAGACCTCTGAGTCTCTGTAACCCCTCCAACCCCTATAGACCTCCGAGTCTCTGTAACCCCTCCAACCTCTATAGACCTCCGAGTCTCTGTAACCCCTCCAACCCCTATAGACCTCTGTCTCTGTAGCCCCTCCAAACCCAATAGACCTCTGTAATCCCCCAACCCCTATTGACCCCTGAGTCTCTGTAAACCCTCCAACCACTATAAACCTCCCCGTGTATCCCCTACCAAACCCTATAGGCTTCCCTGTCTCTGTAACCCACTCCAACCCCTATAAACCTCCCTGTCTCTGTAACCCCCACCAAACCCTATAAACCTCCCTGTCTCTGTAACCCCACCAAACCCTATAAACCTCCCTGTCTCTGTAACCCCACCAAACCCTATAAACCTCCCTGTCTCTGTAACCCCCACCAAACACTATAGACCTCCCTGTCTCTGTAACCCCCACCAAACCCTATAAACCTCCCTGTCTCTGTAACCCACTCCAACCCCTATAAACCTCCGAGTCTCTGTAACCCCTCCAAACACTGTAGACCTCCCTGTCTCTGTAACCCCGAGCAAACCCTATAGACCTCCCTGTCTTTGTTACCCCCACCAAAACCTATAAACCTCCCTGGCTCTGTAACACACTCCAACCCCTACAAACCTCCCTGTCTCTGTAACCCCCACCAAACCCTATAAACCTCCCTGTCTCTGTAACCCCCACCAAACCCTATAAACCACCCTGTCTCTGTAACACACTCCAACCCCTACAAACCTCCCTGTCTCTGTAACCCCCACCAAACCCTATAAACCTCCCTGTCTCTGTAACCCCTCCAACCCCTATAGACCTCTGAGTCTCTGTAACCCGTCCAACCCCTATAGACCTCTGTGTCTCTGTAATCCCTCCAACCCCTATAGACCTCTGAGTCTCTGTAACCCCTCCAACCCCTATAGACCTCCGAGTCTCTGTAACCCCTCCAACCCCAATAGACCTCCGAGACTCTGTAACCCTCCAACCCCTATAGACCTCCGAGTCTCTGTAACCCCTCCAACCCCTTTAGACCTCCGAGACTCTGTAACCCCTCCAACCCCTATAGACCTCTGTGTCTCTGTAATCCCTCCAACCACTATAGACCTCTGAGTCCCTGTAACCCCTCCAACCCTTAGTGACCTCTGTCTCTGTAGCCCCTCCAAACCCTATA
This sequence comes from Hypanus sabinus, assembly GCF_030144855.1. Classification (NCBI taxonomy): domain Eukaryota; kingdom Metazoa; phylum Chordata; class Chondrichthyes; order Myliobatiformes; family Dasyatidae; genus Hypanus; species Hypanus sabinus. The sequence continues at coordinate 84,355 of NW_026781684.1, forward strand.
GACCTCTGTAATCCCCCCAACCCCTATTGACCCCTGAGTCTCTGTAACCCCTCCAACCACTATAAACCTCCCTGTGTATCCCCCACCAAACCCTATAGACCTCCCTGTCTCTGTAACGCACTCCAACCCCTATAAACCTCCCTGTCTCTGTAACCCCCACCAAACCCTATAAACCTCCCTGTCTCTGTAACCCCTCCAAACCCTATAAACCTCACTGTCTCTGTAACCCACTCCAACCCCTATAAACTCCCTGTCTCTGTAATCCACTCCATCCCCTATAGTCCTGCCTGTCTCTGTAACCCCCAGCAAACCCTATGGACCTCCCTGTCTCTGTGACCCCCACCAAACCCTATAAACCTCCCTGTCTCTGTAACCCCCAACAACCCCTATAAACCTCCCTGTCTCTGTAACCCCTCCTACCCCTATAGACCTGTCTCTGTAACCCCTCCAATCCCTACAGACCTCTGAGTCTCTGTAACCCTTCCAGACAATGTAGACCTCTATGTCTCTGTAACCCCTCCTAACCCTATAGACCTCTGTCTCTGTAACCCCTCCAACCCCTATAGACCTCCGAGTCTCTGTAACCCCTCCAACCCCTATAGACCTCCGAGTCTCTGTAACCCCTCCTACCCCTATAGACCTCTGTCTCTGTAGCCCCTCCAAACCCTATAGACCTCTGTAATCCCCCAACCCCTATTGACCCCTGAGTCTCTGTAAACCCTCCAACCACTATAAACCTCCCCGTGTATCCCCCACCAAACCCTATAGGCCTCCCTGTCTCTGTAACCCACTCCAACCCCTATAAACCTCCCTGTCTCTGTAACCCCCACCAAACCCTATAAACCTCCCTGTCTCTGTAACCCCACCAAACCCTATAAACCTCCCTGTCTCTGTAACCCCACAAAACCCTATAAACCTCCCTGTCTCTGTAACCCCCACCAAACACTATAGACCTCCCTGTCTCTGTAACCCCCACCAAACCCTATAAACCTCCCTGTCTCTGTAACCCACTCCAACCCCTATAAACCTCCGAGTCTCTGTAACCCCTCCAAACACTGTAGACCTCCCTGTCTCTGTAACCCCGAGCAAACCCTATAGACCTCCCTGTCTCTGTAACCCCCACCAAACCCTATAAACCTCCCTGTCTCTGTAACACACTCCAACCCCTACAAACCTCCCTGTCTCTGTAACCCCCACCAAACCCTATAAACCTCCCTGTCTCTGTAACCCCTCCAAACCCTATAAACCTCCCTGTCTCTGTAACCCCCACCAAACCCTATAAACCACCCTGTCTCTGTAACACACTCCAACCCCTACAAACCTCCCTGTCTCTGTAACCCCCACCAAACCCTATAAACCTCCCTGTCTCTGTAACCCCTCCAACCCCTATAGACCTCTGAGTCTCTGTAACCCCTCCAACCCCTATAGACCTCTGTGTCTCTGTAATCCCTCCAACCCCTATAGACCTCTGAGTCTCTGTAACCCCTCCAACCCCTATAGACCTCCGAGTCTCTGTAACCCCTCCAACCCCAATAGACCTCCGAGACTCTGTAACCCTCCAACCCCTATAGACCTCCGAGTCTCTGTAACCCCTCCAACCCCTTTAGACCTCCGAGACTCTGTAACCCCTCCAACCCCTATAGACCTCTGTGTCTCTGTAATCCCTCCAACCACTATAGACCTCTGAGTCCCTGTAACCCCTCCAACCCTTAGTGACCTCTGTCTCTGTAGCCCCTCCAAACCCTATAGACCTCTGTAATCCCCCCAACCCCTATTGACCCCTGAGTCTCTGTAACCCCTCCAACCACTATAAACCTCCCTGTGTATCCCCCACCAAACCCTATAGACCTCCCTGTCTCTGTAACGCACTCCAACCCCTATAAACCTCCCTGTCTCTGTAACCCCCACCAAACCCTATAAACCTCCCTGTCTCTGTAACCCCTCCAAACCCTATAAACCTCACTGTCTCTGTAACCCACTCCAACCCCTATAAACTCCCTGTCTCTGTAATCCACTCCATCCCCTATAGTCCTGCCTGTCTCTGTAACCCCCAGCAAACCCTATGGACCTCCCTGTCTCTGTGACCCCCACCAAACCCTATAAACCTCCCTGTCTCTGTAACCCCCACCAAACTCTATAAATCTCCCTGTCTCTGTAACCCCCAACAACCCCTATAAACCTCCCTGTCTCTGTAACCCCTCCTACCCCTATAGACCTGTCTCTGTAACCCCTCCAATCCCTACAGACCTCTGAGTCTCTGTAACCCTTCCAGACAATGTAGACCTCTATGTCTCTGTAACCCCTCCTAACCCTATAGACCTCTGTCTCTGTAACCCCTCCAACCCCTATAGACCTCCGAGTCTCTGTAACCCCTCCAACCCCTATAGACCTCCGAGTCTCTGTAACCCCTCCTACCCCTATAGACCTCTGAGTCTCTGTAACCCCTCCAACCCCTATAGACCTCTAGTTCTCAGTAACCCCTGCAACCCCTATAGACCTTCGAGTCCCTGGAACCCCTCCAACCCCTATAGACCTCTAGTTCTCAGTAACCCCTCCAACCCATATAGACCTCCGAGACTCTGTAACCCCTCCAACCCCTATAGACTTCCGAGTCTCTGTAACCCCTCCAACCCTTTAGACTTCCGAGACTCTGTAACCCCTCCAACCCCTATAGACTTCCGAGTCTCTGTAACCCCCACCAACCCCTATTGACCTCCCTGTCTCTGTAACCCCTCCTACCCCTATAGACCTCTGAGTCTCTGTAACCCCTCCAGCCCATGTAGACCTCTGTCTCTGTAACCCCTCCTACCTCTATAGACCTCTGTAACCCCTCCAACCTCTATACATCTCTGTCTCTGTAACCCCTCCTACCCCATTAGACCTCTGAGCCTCTGTAACCCCTCCAAACCCTATAGACCTCCGAGTCTCTGTAACCCCTCCAACCCCTATAGATCTATGTGTCTCTGTAACCCCACCAACCCCTATAGACCTCCGAGTTTCTGTAACCCCTCCAACCCCTATCGACCTCCGAGTCTCTGTAACCCTTCCAACCCCTATAGACTTCCCTGTAACCCCTCCAACCGCTATAGACCTCTCTGTCTCTGTAACCCCTCCAAACACTGTAGAGTCTCTGTAACCCCTCCAAACCCAATAGACCTCCGAGACTCTGTAACCCCTCCAACCCCAATAGACCTCCGAGACTCTGTAAACCCACCAACCCCAATAGACCTCTGAGTCTCTGTAACCCCTCCAACCCCTATAGACCTCCGAGTCTCTGTAACCCCTCCAACCTCTATAGACCTCCGAGTCTCTGTAACCCCTCCAACCCCTATAGACCTCTGTGTCTCTGTAATCCCTCCAACCCCTATAGACCTCTGTGTCCCTGTAACCCCTCCAACCCCTATAGACCTCTGTCTCTGTAGCCCCTCCAAACCCTATAGACCTCTGTAATCCCCCAACCCCTATTGACCCCTGAGTCTCTGTAACCTCTCCAACCACTATAAACCTCCCTTTGTATCCCCCTCCAAACCCTATAGACCTCCCTGTCTCTGTAACACACTCCAACCCCTATACACCTCCCTGTCTCTGTAACCCCCACCAAACCCTATAGACCTCCTTGTCTCTGTAACCCCCACCAAACACTATAAACCTCCCTGTCTCTGTAACCCCCACCAAACCCTATAAACCTCCCTGTCTCTGTAACCCCTCGTAACCCTATAGACCTCTGTCTCTGTAACCCCTCCTACCCCTATAGACCTCTCTGTAACCCCTCCAACCCCTATAGACCTCTAGTTCTCAGTAACCCCTGCAACCCCTATAGACCTCTTGTTCTCAGTAACCCCTCTAACCCATATAGACCTCTGTCTCTGTAACCCCTCCAAACACTGTAGTGTCTCTGTAACCCCTCCAACCCCTATAGACCTCCGAGTCTCTGTAACCCTTCCAACCCCTATAGACTTCCCTGTAACCCCTCCAACCCCTATAGACCTCTGTGTCTCTGTAACCCCTCCAACCCACATAGACCTCTGTCTCTGTAACCCCTCCAAACACTGTAGAGTCTCTGTAACCCCTCCAAACACTGTAGACCTCTGAGTCTCTGTAACCCCTCCAACCCCTATAGACCTCTGAGTCTCTGTAACCCCTCCAACCCCTATAGACCTCCGAGTCTCTGTAACCCCTCCAACCCCTATAGACCTCTGTGTCTCTGTAATCCCTCCAACCACTATTGACCCCTGAGTCTCTGTAACCCCTCCAAACACTATAAACCTCCCTGTGTATCCCCCACCAAACCCTATAGACCTCCCTGTCTCTGTAACGCACTCCAACCCCTATAAACCTCCCTGTCTCTGTAACCCCCACCAAACCCTATAAACCTCCCTGTCTCTGTAACCCCTCCAAACCCTATAAACCTCACTGTCTCTGTAACCCACTCCAACCCCTATAAACTCCCTGTCTCTGTAATCCACTCCATCCCCTATAGTCCTGCCTGTCTCTGTAAACCCCAGCAAACCCTATGGACCTCCCTGTCTCTGTGACCCCCACCAAACCCTATAAACCTCCCTGTCTCTGTAACCCCCACCAAACTCTATAAATCTCCCTGTCTCTGTAACCCCCAACAACCCCTATAAACCTCCCTGTCTCTGTAACCCCTCCTACCCCTATAGACCTGTCTCTGTAACCCCTCCAATCCCTACAGACCTCTGAGTCTCTGTAACCCTTCCAGACAATGTAGACCTCTATGTCTCTGTAACCCCTCCTAACCCTATAGACCTCTGTCTCTGTAACCCCTCCAACCCCTATAGACCTCCGAGTCTCTGTAACCCCTCCAACCCCTATAGACCTCCGAGTCTCTGTAACCCCTCCTACCCCTATAGACCTCTGAGTCTCTGTAACCCCTCCAACCCCTATAGACCTCTAGTTCTCAGTAACCCCTGCAACCCCTATAGACCTTCGAGTCCCTGGAACCCCTCCAACCCCTATAGACCTCTAGTTCTCAGTAACCCCTCCAACCCATATAGACCTCCGAGACTCTGTAACCCCTCCAACCGCTATAGACTTCCGAGTCTCTGTAACCCCTCCAACCCCTATAGACTTCCGAGACTCTGTAACCCCTCCAACCCCTATAGACTTCCGAGTCTCTGTAACCCCCACCAACCCCTATTGACCTCCCTGTCTCTGTAACCCCTCCTACCCCTATAGACCTCTGTCTCTGTAACCCCTCCATTCCCTATAGACCTCTGAGTCTCTGTAACCCCTCCAGCCCATGTAGACCTCTATGTCTCTGTAACCCCTCCTACCTCTATAGACCTCTGTAACCCCTCCAACCTCTATACATCTCTGTCTCTGTAACCCCTCCTACCCCTATAGACCTCTGAGCCTCTGTAACCCCTCCAAACCCTATAGACCTCCGAGTCTCTGTAACCCCACCAACCCCTATAGACCTCCGAGTTTCTGTAACCCCTCCAACCCCTATAGACCTCCGAGTCTCTGTAACCCTTCCAACCCCTATAGACTTCCCTGTAACCCCTCCAACCCCTATAGACCTCTCTGTCTCTGTAACCCCTCCAAACACTGTAGTCTCTGTAACCCCTCCAAACCCAATAGACCTCCGAGTCTCTGTAACCCCTCCAACCCCTATAGACCTCCGAGTCTCTGTAACCCCTCCAACCTCTATAGACCTCCGAGTCTCTGTAACCCCTCCAACCCCTATAGACCTCTGTGTCTCTGTAATCCCTCCAACCACTATAGACCTCTGAGTCCCTGTAACCCCTCCAACCCCTATAGACCTCTGTAGCCCCTCCAAACCCTATAGACCTCTGTAATCCCCCAACCCCTATTGACCCCTGAGTCTCTGTAACCTCTTCAACCACTATAAACCTCCCTGTGTATCCCCCTCCAAACCCTATAGACCTCCCTGTCTCTGTAACACACTCCAACCCCTATACACCTCCCTGTCTCTGTAACCCCCACCAAACCCTATAGACCTCCCTGTCTCTGTGACCCCCACCAAACCCTATAAACCTCCCTGTCTCTGTAACCCCCACCAAACTCTATAAATCTCCCTGTCTCTGTAACCCCCAACAACCCCTATAAACCTCCCTGTCTCTGTAACCCCTCCTACCCCTATAGACCTGTCTCTGTAACCCCTCCAATCCCTACAGACCTCTGAGTCTCTGTAACCCTTCCAGACAATGTAGACCTCTATGTCTCTGTAACCCCTCCTAACCCTATAGACCTCTGTCTCTGTAACCCCTCCAACCCCTATAGACCTCCGAGTCTCTGTAACCCCTCCAACCCCTATAGACCTCCGAGTCTCTGTAACCCCTCCTACCCCTATAGACCTCTGAGTCTCTGTAACCCCTCCAACCCCTATAGACCTCTAGTTCTCAGTAACCCCTGCAACCCCTATAGACCTTCGAGTCCCTGGAACCCCTCCAACCCCTATAGACCTCTAGTTCTCAGTAACCCCTCCAACCCATATAGACCTCCGAGACTCTGTAACCCCTCCAACCCCTATAGACTTCCGAGTCTCTGTAACCCCTCCAACCCCTATAGACTTCCGAGACTCTGTAACCCCTCCAACCCCTATAGACTTCCGAGTCTCTGTAACCCCCACCAACCCCTATTGACCTCCCTGTCTCTGTAACCCCTCCTACCCCTATAGACCTCTGTCTCTGTAACCCCTCCATTCCCTATAGACCTCTGAGTCTCTGTAACCCCTCCAGCCCATGTAGACCTCTATGTCTCTGTAACCCCTCCTACCTCTATTGACCTCTGTAACCCCTCCAACCTCTATACATCTCTGTCTCTGTAACCCCTCCTACCCCTATAGACCTCTGAGCCTCTGTAACCCCTCCAAACCCTATAGACCTCCGAGTCTCTGTAACCCCACCAACCCCTATAGACCTCCGAGTTTCTGTAACCCCTCCAACCCCTATAGACCTCCGAGTCTCTGTAACCCTTCCAACCCCTATAGACTTCCCTGTAACCCCTCCAACCCCTATAGACCTCTCTGTCTCTGTAACCCCTCCAAACACTGTAGTCTCTGTAACCCCTCCAAACCCAATAGACCTCCGAGTCTCTGTAACCCCTCCAACCCCTATAGACCTCCGAGTCTCTGTAACCCCTCCAACCTCTATAGACCTCCGAGTCTCTGTAACCCCTCCAACCCCTATAGACCTCTGTGTCTCTGTAATCCCTCCAACCACTATAGACCTCTGAGTCCCTGTAACCCCTCCAACCCCTATAGACCTCTGTAGCCCCTCCAAACCCTATAGACCTCTGTAATCCCCCAACCCCTATTGACCCCTGAGTCTCTGTAACCTCTTCAACCACTATAAACCTCCCTGTGTATCCCCCTCCAAACCCTATAGACCTCCCTGTCTCTGTAACACACTCCAACCCCTATACACCTCCCTGTCTCTGTAACCCCCACCAAACCCTATAGACCTCCCTGTCTCTGTAACCCCCACCAAACACTATAAACCTCCCTGTCTCTGTAACCCCCACCAAACCCTATAAACCTCCCTGTCTCTGTAACCCCTCCTAACCCTATAGACCTCTGTCTCTGTAACCCCTCCTACCCCTATAGACCTCTCTGTAACCCCTCCAACCCCTATAGACCTCTAGTTCTCAGTAACCCCTGCAACCCCTAAAGACCTTCGAGTCTCTGGAACCCCTCCAACCCCTATAGACCTCTTGTTCTCAGTAACCCCTCCAACCCATATAGACCTCTGTCTCTGTAACCCCTCCAAACACTGTAGTGTCTCTGTAACCCCTCCAACCCCTATAGACCTCCGAGTCTCTGTAACCCTTCCAACCCCTATAGACTTCCCTGTAACCCCTCCAACCCCTATAGACCTCTGTGTCTCCGTAACCCCTCCAACCCACATAGACCTCTGTCTCTGTAACCCCTCCAAACACTGTAGAGTCTCTGTAACCCCTCCAAACATTGTAGAGTCTCTGTAACCCCAAACACTGTAGACCTCTGAGTCTCTGTAACCCCTCCAACCCCTATAGACCTCCGAGTCTCTGTAACCCCTCCAACCCCTATAGACCTCTGTGTCTCTGTAATCCCTCCAACCACTATAGACCTCTGAGTCCCTGTAACCCCTCCAACCCCTATAGACCTCTGTCTCTGTAGCCCCTCCAAACCCTATAGACCTCTGTAATCCCCCAACCCCTATTGACCCCTGAGTCTCTGTAACCCCTCCAACCACTATAAACCTCCCTGTGTATCCCCCACCAAACCCTATAGGCCTCCCTGTCTCTGTAACCCACTCCAACCCCTATACACCTCCCTGTCTCTGTAACCCCCACCAAACCCTATAAACCTCCCTGTCTCTGTAACCCCACAAAACCCTATAAACCTCACTGTCTCTGTAACCCACTCCAACCCCTATAAACCTCCCTGTCTCTGTAACCCACTCCAACCCCTATACACCTCCCTGTCTCTGTAACCCACTCCAACCCCTATAGTCCTCCCTGTCTCTGTAACCCCCAGCAAACCCTATAGACTTCCCTGTCTCTGTAACCCCCACCAAACCCTATAAATCTCCCTGTCTCTGTAACCCCTCCTAACCCTATAGACCTCTGTCTCTGTTACCCCTCCTACCCCTATAGACCTCTCTGTTACCCCTCCAACCCCTATAGACCTCTAGTTATCAGTAACCCCTGCAACCCCTATAGACCTTCGAGTCTCTGGAACCCCTCCAACTCCTATAGACCTCTTGTTCTCAGTAACCCCTCCAACCCATATAGACCTCTGTCTCTGTAACCCCTCCAAACACTGTAGTGTCTCTGTAACCCCTCCAAACCCAATAGACCTCCGAGTCTCTGTAACCCCTCCAACCCCAATAGACCTCCGAGACTCTGTAAACCCTACAACCCCTATGGACCTCCGAGTCTCTGTCATCCCTCCAACCCCTATAGACCTCTTGTTCTCAGTAACCCCTCCAACCCCTATAGACTTCCGAGTCTCTGGAACCCCTCCAACCCCTATAGACCTCTGTCTCTGTAACCCCTCCAACCCCTATAGACCTCCGAGACTCTGTAACCCCTCCAACCCCTATAGCCTTCCGAGTCTCTGGAACCCCTCCAACCCCTATAGACCTCTGTCTCTGTAACCCCTCCAACCCACATAGACCTCTGTCTCTGTAACCCCTCCAAACACTGTAGAGTCTCTGTAACCCCTCCAACCCCTATAGACCTCTGTCTCTGTAATCACTCCAACCCCTATAGACCTCTGTCTCTGTAACCCCTCCAACCCCTATAGACCTCTGTCTCTGTAACCCCTCCAACCCCTATAGACCTCTGAGTCTCTGTAACCCGTCCTACCCCTATAGACCTCTGAGTCTCTGTAACCCCTCCAACCCCTCCAACCCCTATAGACCTCTGTCTCTGTAATCACTCCAACCCCTATAGACCTCTGTCTCTGTAACCCCTCCAACCCCTATAGACCTCTGTGTCTCTGTAACCCATCCAACCTCTATAGACCTCCGAGTCTCTGTAAACCCTCCAACCTCTATAGACCTCCGAGTCTCTGTAACCCCTCCATCCCCTATAGACCTCTGTGTCTCTGTAACCCCTCCAACCCCTATAGACCGCTGTTTCTGTAACCCCTCCAAATCCTATAGACCTCTGTAATCCCTCCAACCCCTATTGACCCCTGAGTCTCTGTAACCCCTCCAACCACTATAAACCTCCCTGTCTCTGTAACCCCTCCAACCACTATAAACCTCCCTGTGTATCCCCACCAAACCCTATAGACCTCCCTGTCTCTGTAACCCACTCCAACCCCTATAAACCTCCCTGTCTCTGTAACCCCCACCAAACCCTATAAACCTCCCTGTCTCTGTAACCCCCACCAAACCCTATAAACCTCCCTGTCTCTGTAACCCCCACCAAACCCTATAAACCTCCCTGTCTCTGTAACCCCACCAAACCCTATAAACCTCCCTGTCTCTGTAACCCCCACCAAACCCTACAAACCTCCCTGTCTCTGTAACCCCCACCAAACCCTATAAACCTCCCTGTCTCTGTAACCCACCAAACCCTATAAACCTCCCTGTCTCTGTAACCCCCAGCAAACGCTATAGACCTCCCTGTCTCTGTAACCCCTACGAAACCCTATAAACCTCCCTGTCTCTGTAACCCCCACCAAACTCTATAAATCTCCCTGTCTCTGTAACCCCCACCAACCCCTATAGACCTCCCTGTCTCTGTAACCCCTCCTACCCCTATAGACCTCTGTCTCTGTAACCCCTCCATTCCCTGTAGACCTCTGAGTCTCTGTAACCCCTCCAGCCCATGTAGACCTCTATGTCTCTGTAACCCCTCCTACCCCTAAACACCTCTGTAACCCCTCCAACCCCTATAGACCTCTGAGCCTCTGTAACCCCTCCAACCCCTATAGACCTCCGAGTCTCTGTAACCCCTCCAACCCCTATAGATCTCTGTGTCTCTGTAACCCCACCAACCCCTATAGACCTCCGAGTCTCTGTAACCCCTCCAACCCCTATAGACTTCCCTGTAACCCCTCCAACCCCTATAGACCTCTGTGTCTCTGTAACCCCTCCAACCCATATAGACCTCTGTCTCTGTAACCCCTCCAAACACTGTAGAGTCTCTGTAACCCCTCCAAACCCAATAGACCTCCGAGACTCTGTAAACCCACCAACCCCAATAGACCTCCGAGACTCTGTAAACCCTACAACCCCTATAGACCTCCGAGTCTCTGTAAACCCTCCAACCCCTATAGACCTCTTGTTCTCAGTAACCCCTCCAACCCATATAGACCTCCGAGACTCTGTAACCCCTCCAACCCCTATAGACTTCCGAGACTCTGGAACCCCTCCAACCCCTATAGACCTCTGTCTCTGTAACCCCTCCAACCCACATAGACCTCTGTCTCTGTAACCCCTCCAAACACTGTAGAGCCTCTGTAACCCCTCCAACCCCTATAGACCTCTGTCTCTGTAACCCCTCCAACCCTCATAGACCTCTGTCTCTGTAACCCCTCCAAACACTGTAGAGCCTCTGTAACCCCTCCAACCCCTATAGACCTCTGTCTCTGTAACCCCTCCAACCCCTATAGACCTCTGTCTCTGTAATCACTCCAACCCCTATAGACCTCTGTCTCTGTAACCCCTCCAACCCCTATAGACCTCTGTCTCTGTAACCCCTCCAACCCCTATAGACCTCTGTGTCTCTGTAACCCGTCCAACCCCTATAGACCTCTGTCTCTGTAACCCCTCCAACCCCTATAGACCTCCGAGTCTCTGTAACCCCTCCAACCTCTATAGACCTCCGAGTCTCTGTAACCCCTCCATCCCCTATAGACCTCTGTGTCTCTGTAATCCCTCCAACCCCTATAGACCTCTGAGTCCCTGTAACCCCTCCAACCCCTATAGACCGCTGTTTCTGTAACCCCTCCAAATCCTATAGACCTCTGTAATCCCTCCAACCCCTATTGACCCCTGAGTCTCTGTAACCCCTCCAACCACTATAAACCTCCCTGTCTCTGTATCCCCCACCAAACCCTATAGACCTCCCTGTCTCTGTAACCCACTCCAACCCCTATAAACCTCCCTGTCTCTGTATCCCCCACCAAACCCTATAAACCTCCCTGTCTCTGTAACCCCCACCAAACCCTATAAACCTCCCTGTCTCTGTAACCCCACCAAACCCTATAAACCTCCCTGTCTCTGTAACCCCCACGAAACTCTACAAACCTCCCTGTCTCTGTAACCCCCACCAAACCCTATAAACCTCCCTGTCTCTGTAACCCCACCAAACCCTATAAACCTCCCTGTCTCTGTAACCCCCAGCAAACCCTATAGACCTCCCTGTCTCTGTAACCCCTACGAAACCCTATAAACCTCCCTGTCTCTGTAACCCCCACCAAACTCTATAAATCTCCCTGTCTCTGTAACCCCCACCAACCCCTATAGACCTCCCTGTCTCTGTAACCCCTCCTACCCCTATAGACCTCTGTCTCTGTAACCCCTCCATTCCCTGTAGACCTCTGAGTCTCTGTAACCCCTCCAGCCCATGTAGACCTCTATGTCTCTGTAACCCCTCCTACCCCTATAGACCTCTGAGCCTCTGTAACCCCTCCAACCCCTATAGACCTCCGAGTCTCTGTAACCCCTCCAACCACTATAGACCTCTGAGTCCCTGTAACCCCTCCAACCCCTATAGACCTCTGTCTCTGTAGCCCCTCCAAACCCTATAGACCTCTGTAATCCCCCAACCCCTATTGACCCCTGAGTCTCTGTAACCTCTTCAACCACTATAAACCTCCCTGTGTATCCCCCTCCAAACCCTATAGACCTCCCTGTCTCTGTAACACACTCCAACCCCTATACACCTCCCTGTCTCTGTAACCCCCACCAAACCCTATAGACCTCCCTGTCTCTGTAACCCCCACCAAACACTATAAACCTCCCTGTCTCTGTAACCCCTACGAAACCCTATAAACCTCCCTGTCTCTGTAACCCCCACCAAACTCTATAAATCTCCCTGTCTCTGTAACCCCCACCAACCCCTATAGACCTCCCTGTCTCTGTAACCCCTCCTACCCCTATAGACCTCTGTCTCTGTAACCCCTCCATTCCCTGTAGACCTCTGAGTCTCTGTAACCCCTCCAGCCCATGTAGACCTCTATGTCTCTGTAACCCCTCCTACCCCTATAGACCTCTGAGCCTCTGTAACCCCTCCAACCCCTATAGACCTCCGAGTCTCTGTAACCCCTCCAACCCCTATAGACCTCTGTCTCTGTAGCCCCTCCAAACCCTATAGACCTCTGTAATCCCCCAACCCCTATTGACCCCTGAGTCTCTGTAACCTCTTCAACCACTATAAACCTCCCTGTGTATCCCCCTCCAAACCCTATAGACCTCCCTGTCTCTGTAACACACTCCAACCCCTATACACCTCCCTGTCTCTGTAACCCCCACCAAACCCTATAGACCTCCCTGTCTCTGTAACCCCCACCAAACACTATAAACCTCCCTGTCTCTGTAACCCCCACCAAACCCTATAAACCTCCCTGTCTCTGTAACCCCTCCTAACCCTATAGACCTCTGTCTCTGTAACCCCTCCTACCCCTATAGACCTCTCTGTAACCCCTCCAACCCCTATAGACCTCTAGTTCTCAGTAACCCCTGCAACCCCTATAGACCTTCGAGTCTCTGGAACCCCTCCAACCCCTATAGACCTCTTGTTCTCAGTAACCCCTCCAACCCATATAGACCTCTGTCTCTGTAACCCCTCCAAACACTGTAGTGTCTCTGTAACCCCTCCAACCCCTATAGACCTCCGAGTCTCTGTAACCCTTCCAACCCCTATAGACTTCCCTGTAACCCCTCCAACCCCTATAGACCTCTGTGTCTCCGTAACCCCTCCAACCCACATAGACCTCTGTCTCTGTAACCCCTCCAAACACTGTAGAGTCTCTGTAACCCCTCCAAACACTGTAGAGTCTCTGTAACCCCAAACACTGTAGACCTCTGAGTCTCTGTAACCCCTCCAACCCCTATAGACCTCCGAGTCTCTGTAACCCCTCCAACCCCTATAGACCTCTGTGTCTCTGTAATCCCTCCAACCACTATAGACCTCTGAGTCCCTGTAACCCCTCCAACCCCTATAGACCTCTGTCTCTGTAGCCCCTCCAAACCCTATAGACCTCTGTAATCCCCCAACCCCTATTGACCCCTGAGTCTCTGTAACCCCTCCAACCACTATAAACCTCCCTGTGTATCCCCCACCAAACCCTATAGGCCTCCCTGTCTCTGTAACCCACTCCAACCCCTATACACCTCCCTGTCTCTGTAACCCCCACCAAACCCTATAAACCTCCCTGTCTCTGTAACCCCACAAAACCCTATAAACCTCACTGTCTCTGTAACCCACTCCAACCCCTATAAACCTCCCTGTCTCTGTAACCCACTCCAACCCCTATACACCTCCCTGTCTCTGTAACCCACTCCAACCCCTATAGTCCTCCCTGTCTCTGTAACCCCCAGCAAACCCTATAGACTTCCCTGTCTCTGTAACCCCCACCAAACCCTATAAATCTCCCTGTCTCTGTAACCCCTCCTAACCCTATAGACCTCTGTCTCTGTTACCCCTCCTACCCCTATAGACCTCTCTGTTACCCCTCCAACCCCTATAGACCTCTAGTTATCAGTAACCCCTGCAACCCCTATAGACCTTCGAGTCTCTGGAACCCCTCCAACCCCTATAGACCTCTTGTTCTCAGTAACCCCTCCAACCCATATAGACCTCTGTCTCTGTAACCCCTCCAAACACTGTAGTGTCTCTGTAACCCCTCCAAACCCAATAGACCTCCGAGTCTCTGTAACCCCTCCAACCCCAATAGACCTCCGAGACTCTGTAAACCCTACAACCCCTATGGACCTCCGAGTCTCTGTAATCCCTCCAACCCCTATAGACCTCTTGTTCTCAGTAACCCCTCCAACCCCTATAGACTTCCGAGTCTCTGGAACCCCTCCAACCCCTATAGACCTCTGTCTCTGTAACCCCTCCAACCCCTATAGACCTCCGAGACTCTGTAACCCCTCCAACCCCTATAGCCTTCCGAGTCTCTGGAACCCCTCCAACCCCTATAGACCTCTGTCTCTGTAACCCCTCCAACCCACATAGACCTCTGTCTCTGTAACCCCTCCAAACACTGTAGAGTCTCTGTAACCCCTCCAACCCCTATAGACCTCTGTCTCTGTAATCACTCCAACCCCTATAGACCTCTGTCTCTGTAACCCCTCCAACCCCTATAGACCTCTGTCTCTGTAACCCCTCCAACCCCTATAGACCTCTGAGTCTCTGTAACCCGTCCTACCCCTATAGACCTCTGAGTCTCTGTAACCCCTCCAACCCCTCCAACCCCTATAGACCTCTGTCTCTGTAATCACTCCAACCCCTATAGACCTCTGTCTCTGTAACCCCTCCAACCCCTATAGACCTCTGTGTCTCTGTAACCCCTCCAACCTCTATAGACCTCCGAGTCTCTGTAAACCCTCCAACCTCTATAGACCTCCGAGTCTCTGTAACCCCTCCATCCCCTATAGACCTCTGTGTCTCTGTAATCCCTCCAACCCCTATAGACCTCTGAGTCCCTGTAACCCCTCCAACCCCTATAGACCGCTGTTTCTGTAACCCCTCCAAATCCTATAGACCTCTGTAATCCCTCCAACCCCTATTGACCCCTGAGTCTCTGTAACCCCTCCAACCACTATAAACCTCCCTGTCTCTGTAACCCCTCCAACCACTATAAACCTCCCTGTGTATCCCCCACCAAACCCTATAGACCTCCCTGTCTCTGCAACCCACTCCAACCCCTATAAACCTCCCTGTCTCTGTAACCCCCACCAAACCCTATAAACCTCCCTGTCTCTGTAACCCCCACCAAACCCTATAAACCTCCCTGTCTCTGTAACCCCCACCAAACCCTATAAACCTCCCTGTCTCTGTAACCCCACCAAACCCTATAAACCTCCCTGTCTCTGTAACCCCCACCAAACCCTACAAACCTCCCTGTCTCTGTAACCCCCACCAAACCCTATAAACCTCCCTGTCTCTGTAACCCCACCAAACCCTATAAACCTCCCTGTCTCTGTAACCCCCAGCAAACGCTATAGACCTCCCTGTCTCTGTAACCCCTACGAAACCCTATAAACCTCCCTGTCTCTGTAACCCCCACCAAACTCTATAAATCTCCCTGTCTCTGTAACCCCCACCAACCCCTATAGACCTCCCTGTCTCTGTAACCCCTCCTACCCCTATAGACCTCTGTCTCTGTAACCCCTCCATTCCCTGTAGACCTCTGAGTCTCTGTAACCCCTCCAGCCCATGTAGACCTCTATGTCTCTGTAACCCCTCCTACCCCTAAAGACCTCTGTAACCCCTCCAACCCCTATAGACCTCTGAGCCTCTGTAACCCCTCCAACCCCTATAGACCTCCGAGTCTCTGTAACCCCTCCAACCCCTATAGATCTCTGTGTCTCTGTAACCCCACCAACCCCTATAGACCTCCGAGTCTCTGTAACCCCTCCAACCCCTATAGACTTCCCTGTAACCCCTCCAACCCCTATAGACCTCTGTGTCTCTGTAACCCCTCCAACCCATATAGACCTCTGTCTCTGTAACCCCTCCAAACACTGTAGAGTCTCTGTAACCCCTCCAAACCCAATAGACCTCCGAGACTCTGTAAACCCACCAACCCCAATAGACCTCCGAGACTCTGTAAACCCTACAACCCCTATAGACCTCCGAGTCTCTGTAAACCCTCCAACCCCTATAGACCTCTTGTTCTCAGTAACCCCTCCAACCCATATAGACCTCCGAGACTCTGTAACCCCTCCAACCCCTATAGACTTCCGAGTCTCTGGAACCCCTCCAACCCCTATAGACCTCTGTCTCTGTAACCCCTCCAACCCACATAGACCTCTGTCTCTGTAACCCCTCCAAACACTGTAGAGCCTCTGTAACCCCTCCAACCCCTATAGACCTCTGTCTCTGTAACCCCTCCAACCCTCATAGACCTCTGTCTCTGTAACCCCTCCAAACACTGTAGAGCCTCTGTAACCCCTCCAACCCCTATAGACCTCTGTCTCTGTAACCCCTCCAACCCCTATAGACCTCTGTCTCTGTAATCACTCCAACCCCTATAGACCTCTGTCTCTGTAACCCCTCCAACCCCTATAGACCTCTGTCTCTGTAACCCCTCCAACCCCTATAGACCTCTGTGTCTCTGTAACCCGTCCTACCCCTATAGACCTCTGTCTCTGTAACCCCTCCAACCCCTATAGACCTCCGAGTCTCTGTAACCCCTCCAACCTCTATAGACCTCCGAGTCTCTGTAACCCCTCCATCCCCTATAGACCTCTGTGTCTCTGTAATCCCTCCAACCCCTATAGACCTCTGAGTCCCTGTAACCCCTCCAACCCCTATAGACCGCTGTTTCTGTAACCCCTCCAAATCCTATAGACCTCTGTAATCCCTCCAACCCCTATTGACCCCTGAGTCTCTGTAACCCCTCCAACCACTATAAACCTCCCTGTCTCTGTATCCCCCACCAAACCCTATAGACCTCCCTGTCTCTGTAACCCCCACCAAACTCTATAAATCTCCCTGTCTCTGTAACCCCCACCAACCCCTATAGACCTCCCTGTCTCTGTAACCCCCACCAAACCCTATAAACCTCCCTGTCTCTGTAACCCCACCAAACCCTATAAACCTCCCTGTCTCTGTAACCCCCACGAAACCCTACAAACCTCCCTGTCTCTGTAACCCCCACCAAACCCTATAAACCTCCCTGTCTCTGTAACCCCACCAAACCCTATAAACCTCCCTGTCTCTGTAACCCCCAGGAAACCCTATAGACCTCCCTGTCTCTGTAACCCCTACGAAACCCTATAAACCTCCCTGTCTCTGTAACCCCCACCAAACTCTATAAATCTCCCTGTCTCTGTAACCCCCACCAACCCCTATAGACCTCCCTGTCTCTGTAACCCCTCCTACCCCTATAGACCTCTGTCTCTGTAACCCCTCCATTCCCTGTAGAGCTCTGAGTCTCTGTAACCCCTCCAGCCCATGTAGACCTCTATGTCTCTGTAACCCTTCCTACCCCTATAGACCTCTGAGCCTCTGTAACCCCTCCAACCCCTATAGACCTCCGAGTCTCTGTAACCCCTCCAACCCCTATAGATCTCTGTGTCTCTGTAACCCCACCAACCCCTATAGACCTCCGAGTCTCTGTAACCCCTCCAACCCCTATAGACTTCCCTGTAACCCCTCCAACCCCTATAGACCTCCGAGACTCTGTAACCCCTCCAACCCCAATAGACCTCCGAGACTCTGTAAACCCTACAACCCCTATGGACCTCCGAGTCTCTGTAATCCCTCCCACCCCTATAGACCTCTGAGTCTCTGTAACCCCTCCAACCCCTATAGACCTCCGAGACTCTGTAAACCCTCCAACCCCTATAGACCTCCGAGTCTCTGGAACCCCTCCAACCCCTATAGACCTCTGTCTCTGTAACCCCTCCAACCCACATAGACCTCTGTCTCTGTAACCCCTCCAAACACTGTAGAGTCTCTGTAACCCCTCCAACCCCTATAGACCTCTGTCTCTGTAACCCCTCCAAACACTGTAGAGTCTCTGTAACCCCTCCAACCCCTATAGACCTCTGTCTCTGTAATCACTCCAACCCCTATAGACCTCTGTCTCTGTAACCCCTCCAACCCCTATAGACCTCTGTCTCTGTAACCCCTCCAACCCCTATAGACCTCTGAGTCTCTGTAACCCGTCCTACCCCTATAGACCTCTGAGTCTCTGTAACCCCTCCAACCCCTATAGACCTCTGTCTCTGTAATCACTCCAACCCCTATAGACCTCTGTCTCTGTAACCCCTCCAACCCCTATAGACCTCTGTGTCTCTGTAACCCCTCCAACCTCTATAGACCTCCGAGTCTCTGTAAACCCTCCAACCTCTATAGACCTCCGAGTCTCTGTAACCCCTCCATCCCCTATAGACCTCTGTGTCTCTGTAATCCCTCCAACCCCTATAGACCTCTGAGTCCCTGTAACCCCTCCAACCCCTATAGACCGCTGTTTCTGTAACCCCTCCAAATCCTATAGACCTCTGTAATCCCTCCAACCCCTATTGACCCCTGAGTCTCTGTAACCCCTCCAACCACTATAAACCTCCCTGTCTCTGTAACCCCTCCAACCACTATAAACCTCCCTGTGTATCCCCCACCAAACCCTATAGACCTCCCTGTCTCTGTAACCCACTCCAACCCCTATAAACCTCCCTGTCTCTGTAACCCCCACCAAACCCTATAAACCTCCCTGTCTCTGTAACCCCCACCAAACCCTATAAACCTCCCTGTCTCTGTAACCCCCACCAAACCCTATAAACCTCCCTGTCTCTGTAACCCCACCAAACCCTATAAACCTCCCTGTCTCTGTAACCCCCACCAAACCCTACAAACCTCCCTGTCTCTGTAACCCCCACCAAACCCTATAAACCTCCCTGTCTCTGTAACCCCACCAAACCTATAAACCTCCCTGTCTCTGTAACCCCCAGCAAACGCTATAGACCTCCCTGTCTCTGTAACCCCTACGAAACCCTATAAACCTCCCTGTCTCTGTAACCCCCACCAAACTCTATAAATCTCCCTGTCTCTGTAACCCCCACCAACCCCTATAGACCTCCCTGTCTCTGTAACCCCTCCTACCCCTATAGACCTCTGTCTCTGTAACCCCTCCATTCCCTGTAGACCTCTGAGTCTCTGTAACCCCTCCAGCCCATGTAGACCTCTATGTCTCTGTAACCCCTCCTACCCCTAAAGACCTCTGTAACCCCTCCAACCCCTATAGACCTCCGAGTCTCTGTAACCCCTCCAACCCCTATAGATCTCTGTGTCTCTGTAACCCCACCAACCCCTATAGACCTCCGAGTCTCTGTAACCCCTCCAACCCCTATAGACTTCCCTGTAACCCCTCCAACCCCTATAGACCTCCGAGACTCTGTAACCCCTCCAACCCCAATAGACCTCCGAGACTCTGTAAACCCTACAACCCCTATGGACCTCCGAGTCTCTGTAATCCCTCCCACCCCTATAGACCTCTGAGTCTCTGTAACCCCTCCAACCCCTATAGACCTCCGAGACTCTGTAAACCCTCCAACCCCTATAGACCTCCGAGTCTCTGGAACCCCTCCAACCCCTATAGACCTCTGTCTCTGTAACCCCTCCAACCCACATAGACCTCTGTCTCTGTAACCCCTCCAAACACTGTAGAGTCTCTGTAACCCCTCCAACCCCTATAGACCTCTGAGACTCTGTAACCCCTCCAACCACTGTAGAGTCTCTGTAACCCCCTCTTAAACCTACAGACCTCCAAGTCTCTGTTTAGCCCCATCCAAACCCTATAGACCTCAGAGTCTCTGTAACCCCTCCAACCCCTATAGATCTCTGTGTCTCTGTAACAGTCTCCACACCCTATCAAACTCCTCTACATCTATATAATACCCTCCAGCACCTTTAGTCTCCCCTGTCTCTAAGGCCCCTCCAACTCCTATAAACCTGCTTGTTTGTGGAACCAACTTAGAGATCTTCTTGTCACTGTAAACCCCTCCTGTCTCTATAGAGCTTCCCATCTCAGTAAACATCTCTAACCCCTATAGAATTCCCTGTCTCTGGAACCTACTCCAACCCCAACTGACCACCTTGCCCCTGTATGCCTGTCCAACCCCTTTAGATCCCCCTGTCTTTGTAACAGTGTGGACATCCTATCGACCGGCTGTCTCAATAATGCTCTCCAACCTACCTTTAGAGTGCCTAGTCTCTTTTACACTCTCCAGATCGTATAGACTTCCCTGTCTCTGCTACTGCCATTGACCTCCCTGTGTCTGTAATCCCCTCCAACACCAATAGACCTCGCTTTCACTGTAACACCCTCCAACCTCTATTGAACTCCTTATCCCTGTAACAGTCGCCAACCCTCATGAGACAGTCCGCAGAACTGATGGGCCTCCATCTCTATAAACCCCCCTACCCCCTATGGACCCCCCTGTCTCTGTAACAGTCACCCAATTGTAGATAGGCCTTCCTCTATCTGTAAACCACCTCCCTCTCTCTCTGTAACCACCTGCAGCATCCATAGACCTCCCTATCTCTGTAACAGTCTCCAGACCCTATAGTCCACCCTCCCTGTAACACTTCCAACTCATATAAACTTCCAGGTCTCCATAACCCCCTCCAAGACCTTCAGACCTCCCTGACTCCGTAATCCCTACAACCCATATCGACCGCTCTGTCTCTGTAACACCCTCCGGATCTCTGGAGACCTCCCTGTCTCTGTAACAGTCTATAGCCCTTGGAGACCTTCATGTCTCAGTAACCCACTCCAACCCCTATAAACCTCCTGTGTCTGTAAACCCCTTCAACCCCTACAGACCTTACCTCCTCTGTAACCCGCTCCATCCCCTATAAACCTCCCTGTCTCTGTAACAGGCTCCAAACTGGTGAACTCTCCTCCTCGGGAAATGGGGTTTCAGTGAAGGGTTTAAGGAATGCAGAGACGGACAGTCTTCCTCATCGTACTCCGGATCACTGCTCAGGCTCGTGTCGGGGAGCTCGGATCCCCTGGTTAACTGGAGAACCAGGTAACCTGGACGAGTGTTTCCCTCTCCCGGTGGAGGTAGTGCCGCCTCGACTTGATACCTCCTCCCAATGGGACAGGATCCGGCAGGCATGGGGTGGCCAACTGGAACCTCGAACTGGGTCAGTTTAGTTGTTCAGTTGGCATGATTTTGTAAGGTCTACAGGACGGTGGGCAGTGTCTTGGGCCATTTTTACCCATTTTCTTGACATGCTTTAGCCAATGTATACCTGTGCATCCCGTTCATTCATTCCGCCAGCCCAGGGGACTGAGGTTGATAGGCGAGGTGGAATTCCCAGATGAAACCCAGAGCCCAACTCAATTTCCTAATCAACATCCTGGTAAAGTGGGTTCCCCTGCCCCTATGGATTTGGTAAGGGTCCCTGAAGCGAGGAATGATATCCCTCATAAGTGTCTTGACCACAATTCTGGTATCACCTTTCCAGCTTGAAAAGGTCTCCACTCACTTAGAAAACATCAACTTTTACTAACAAATATTTTAACCCCCTCCACTCGCTGCCATGTGCTCAAAGTCAACCTGTCGGTCAGTGAAAGGAGCGTCTGCTGGGGCACGTGGACAAATGTAGAGGGTGATTTCCCTCTATTATATGTTTGACCAATTTCACAACTGTGTACCGTGTGCTCGGCCACTGCTCATTTACCCGGTGCAGACCACTGTTTTGATACCTGATGTATCAGACTTCCTTTTCCTTCATGCCCCCTTCCATGACCCATGGGTGTTTGGGAGACTCTGGGGACAAACCGGCCACCCGTCAGGGTGGTGCCACACACTATTGGAGTCGGGAACACATTTGGCCTTGACCCGCTTCAGTGGTGGGGTAGATCTATGTGTCGCTACGAGATCCTCTAGAGTGGGCCACACGGGAGTAGTAATTTTACACAAAACTTGGACAGGGACCTGTAGGTTCACGTCTCCCACACCAGCCTGATTGTCTGCTGTATCTGCTGTCACGTTGCCCTGTGTTACGGGATCCATGGTACCAATGTGTGTGTCGCACTTGATTATTGCTGAACTATTTGGCAGCTGCACTGCCTGTAGCAGGTTCACCATCAAACTAGTGTGTTGTGTGGGCTTCCCAGATGAAGTAATAAATCCCCTATTTTTCCACAGGGTCCCGAAGTCATGTACTACCCCAAAGGCAAAACAAAAGTCAATATAGATATTGATGGTCTTCCCGGTGGTGAAGCTACATGCCTGGGTTAACGCACAGGACTCACCTGCCTCAGAGGATGTGCCGAGGGGGAGGGCTGATGTTACTATCTCCTCTACATTCAGCCAATCATGGGGTTCATCAGGACCAGGGAGAGGCATTAAAGGGGAAGATTTAGGGCTGTTGCTGTGTGAAAAGAGAGGTTCGGTTTACATAACAACATCACGTCTTAGCCGGTTCGGCGAGTTACGGTCAAATGCTGTTGCTGCTGAGTTGAGGAGCGGCAGCACTGAGTGGGGAGTGAGAACGGTGCAGCCATGATCTAAGACCAGTGGCGTGGCCTTTCCCACCATAACGATGCTGGCGGCCACAGTACGGAGGCAGGTAGGCATGCCTCGGGGCAGAAGGGTCGAATGATTTCAGGCGCAGTTTGTATCAAAGCCTCCTGAAGGGTCTTGTTGTAGATCCTGTAGTCAGGGACCCAGTGCCTGCAATAGTTTGTCATGCCCAGAAAGGGCATCACTGCTTCTTGGTGGAAGGCTTAGGAGCCTGTGTGATGGCAGAATACGTTCAGGATCTAAACTTTGCGTTCCCTCCTGTGATATCTACTCCAAGTAGGTGACAACTGTTTGGCAGTACAGTAATTTAGACAGAGAGGATTGATGACCCTTCGCCAACAGGTGGTTTAAGCGTGATAGACTCCTTTCTACAGGCAGTGAGAGTTTGAGAAGTGAGTAGGAAGTCCCAGACGTAGTGTGACAGAGCGCTCTCTCCAGAGAGGGTACATCAGTCAGATCGTCTCTGACTGCAGTGGCATAGACAGAGGGATTTCCGTGTATCCGTGAGCACATCGAGTCCATGTATATTGTTGACCATTGGAAGTAAAGGCAAAGAGGTGCTGGATGTCATCCTGCAGGGGGATGGCGAAGGCAGAGCACAAGTTGACTACAGCGTACAGCAGCTTTTGGAAGGAATGGAGGCCAGTATAACATTGGAATCCGGCACAAAAGGTGAAATCAGTTGCACAATTTGATTAATGGCCCGTAAGCCGTGTATGAACCGTCATTCCTCAGGGCATCTGGCGATAGGAGGTACTGTCGGATGGAGGGTAGGCAGCCAGTCTGCTTCAGACTCACCCACTGGGGTAGGCAGGGGGGGCGGGGGAGTCACCGTCTTGACAAGACCTACGAGATTTTTATGCTGAGCCCATAATTCCGGGTTCACTCGGTGAATGTCGGCATGTGCTGACCATTGGAGATGGGGTGGGGGATGATGAAGAGAAAATGTCTCGTGGGGAGAGGGGTTATCCATAACAATGCCCATTTCAGGGTTCAGGAAGTGTACCCCAGGTTCCCGACATAGGGACTGGTCGACAGTACTCTCTTCACCATGTGGCCCAAGTCCTTTGATGTGAAAGGAGGTTTCAGGGCTGAGGAAACATAGGGGCGCCTGTGTCTCTAGGAATAATTGTGTCTGGGCAAAGAAAAGGCCAGGGTCTAAATGATCTTTGGCAGGTAGTTCCTCCGGGCCAAAACCTATGGCCCCACTGAAGAACATAAGAACATAAGGAATAGGAATAAGCCATCGGGACCTTCAAGCCCGCTCCACCATTCAATAAGGTCATGGCTGATCTTGCCATGGATTCATCTCCACTATAACCCTCAATTCCTCTACTTTGCAAAAATCTATCCAACCTTGTCTTAAATATATTTAATGCACCTTATCGAACGCATTCTGGAACTCCAAGTAAATAATGTCCACCTGTTCCCCTCTATCCACTGTGCTCGATATATCCTCAAAGAACTCCAGTAAGTTTGTCAAACAGGACCTGCCTCTGCTGAATATATATATTCAGCAAAGGCTGAGGTAGCCTCCACTGCTTCACTGGGCAAAGAATTACACAGACACCAC
The DNA here is from genome assembly GCF_030144855.1 of Hypanus sabinus. Classification (NCBI taxonomy): domain Eukaryota; kingdom Metazoa; phylum Chordata; class Chondrichthyes; order Myliobatiformes; family Dasyatidae; genus Hypanus; species Hypanus sabinus. Next base: position 108,628 of record NW_026781684.1, read on the forward strand.
TCTTTGGAAAAGCAGTTCTTCCTCATCTCCATCCTAAATCTACTCCCTAAAATCTTGAGGCTATGCCCCCTAGTTCTAATCTCACCAACCAGCCTCTAACTTAATCTATCCCTTTCATAATTCTATGTGTTTCTATAAAATCTCTCATTCTTCTGAACTCCAGTGAGTACAGTCCCGGGTGACTAAATGTCTCCTCATAGTCTGACCTCTTCATGTCTGGAATCAACCTGGTGAAATCCTCTGCACCGCCTTCAAAGCCAGTATATCCTTCATCAAGGAAGAAGACCAGAACAGCACACAGTACTCCAGATGCAGCCTCACCAGTACCCTGTATAGTTGCAGCATAACCTCCCTGCTCTTAAATTCAATCCCTCAAGAAATGAAGGACAGCATTCCATCTGCCTTCTTGATGGCCTGTTGCACCTGCAAACCAACCTTTTGTGATTTAGGAACAAGCACTCCCAAGTCCCTCTGCACAACAGCATGCTAGAATTTTCTTACCATTTAAATAATAATTTGCTCTTCCATTTTTCCTTTTCATTCAACACTACCCCTTTAGTGATAGTTATTGTATCTATTGTATTGTAGCTATTGTACCTCCCATCGCATCCATAAGATCTCTCCTCTGTTCACATTAGAAAGCACCCGTTATCTCTAACCATAACCCAAACACTGGCTCTACAGAAAGACCATTATGTTAGCAGTGTAGCCTAACCCAGGGTGGCAGGGTGTGTGGTGACAGTGTATCACAGAGTCTGCATGTGGTGGGAATAAGGTACCCCAGTGACTGTGTGTGTGTGGGTGGGGGACAGTGTACCCCCAGTGACCATATGTGTATGGGTGGGGTGACTGTACCCCTAGTGAGCAGTGGAGTGTGTACCTGGGGCCAGTGAACTCCCAGTGATCAGGTGTGTGTGTGGGAGGGGCAGTGTACCACCAGTGACTGGGTGTGTGGGGGGACAATGCAGCTCAGTCACTGGGTGTGTCTGTGAGCAGGGTTTACCTCAGTGACTGAGTGTGTGTGTGTGTGTGTGTAGGTGGGGGTGGTGACAATATATCCCAGTGGCTGTTGTGTGGGGACAGTGTACCCAAGTTGCTGGGTGTGTGGTGACAGTGTACCCCTGTATATGAGTGGAAATATAATCTTATTGCTTTGTTTGAACCAATATGAAGGTCACCATACAGTTTGGGGGCAATCTCTTTGTTTATTGCCTGGTGCCTTTGTTTATGTTGCTCAGCTCTGCGAAATCTTTCACAGAACTGTAAGGGCGCTCACCATTGGATCTCAATGAGCCAGCAATTGTCCTTTGTGCCAGCAACATCCAGTGGTCTGTCAGGGTGGTGAGGATGGCCTGAGGAGATTAAACGAGTACCCCTGTCCCGAGGTAATGTGGCTGTCCTTCAGACTGTGAGAGTGGTCCCAGGGGATTGAAGAGTTCAGTATGCAGTTCCACTCCCTTCATTTTAAAATCTTTTTTATTAATTATTATTGAAAATCAACAAAAAGTATACATTATCACAGTATGTTATTTTGTATAATGAAGAATTAAATTAGCAAATAACTGATTAATAAAGCTAAGCAATATATCAATAATAATAAGAAAAAAATAAAGTGTTAAGAATATTTTTGAAAGAAAAAGAAGGAAAAGAAGAATCCCTACTAACTAAGAAAAAAACTCCCCTACAAACTGAAAAAAAAACGAGAAAAAAAACCGCATTGGGAGCACAACCCTGGAGCTACACATCATACAAGATTCCATAGAGGAAAAAGATCAATTCGCCAACTCAAATCCATTTAAAGAAAAATCAGAAGAAAACCATATTAATTAACTCAAATCAGATGATAGTAGCGGTCAAATGAACCCCACCTTTTCTCAAAATCAAATTGAGGATCAAAAGTTCGCCTTCTGATATTCTCCAAACTAAGACATAACATCACCTGAGAAAACTATTGTATCAATTATGAGCGGAAACATCTTTCCATTTCAACAAAATAGCCCTTCTGGCCAATAATGTAAGAAATGCAATTACATGTTGGTCTGATAGAGAAATACCATGAATATATTGAGGAATTATACCAAATAAAACTGTTTATTATTAGGTTGTAAATTAATTTTTAAAACTTTAGAAATTGTAGAGAAAATAGACTTCCAAAAATGTTTCAGTACAGAAAAGGACCAAAACATATGTGTCAATGTGGCGGTTTCGGTTTTACATCTGTCACACTGACTGTCAAATTTAGGAAACATTTTAGGCAGTCTCTCCTTTGTCACATAGTAATGATGTACAATTTTAAAATGAATTACAGAGTGACTGGCACAGATCGAAGAAGAGTTAACCAACTTCAAAATCCTCAAACAATCTTCTGTTATCAACATCATGTTAAGCTCTCTCTCCCAATCTTGCTTAATCTTAAGTGAAGGGTAATTGTGCTGTTGTAACAATAAATTATAAATTTTCCCAATAAAACCCTTCAATGAAGGATTCATTTATAAAATAATATCTAACAGGTCAGAATCCTGTATATATGGAAATCCACTTAAATATTCTTGTAAGTGTCTGACCTGAAGATATTGCAGAAAATGTGAATACGAGAGAGAGTATTTAGTTACTAATTTCTCAAAAGACATCAATCAGCCATCTTAGAACAGATCCACGAAAGAATAAACTCCTTCATTCCTCCAAAGAAGAAAAGCAGGATCAGTTAAGGATGGTTTAAATAAATAATCTTGATAAATTAAACTATTGTCGATTACAAATTTTTCCTTTAACATTTAAAAATCTACTATTAATATCTGACACAATGTCTTCTTGGATGAATAAAATATTAGATTCAATAAAAATAGATACTCCCTTTGTTTCATTTTGACAAGTAGCATGAAATTGAAGGCACTTCCACATTTTAAAAAATCTATTTTGATCGCCCGTTTTGATATGCGTTTCTTGAGCAAAGATTATATCAGGTTGGAATCGATTCATGATTTTAAAAGTCTTTTGCTTAATAGGATGATTCTAACCACTTAGGTTTCAACTTATAATGTTTATCTGTTTAACCACCATTAATAAAAATATTTTATTTAACACAAAAATACACACATACCAGCATGGGCTAATCAAAACTGGTGGTGATAAGTAGAACCATACACAAAATATGCATGCTCCGGAAATCCATAATGAGAAAAAATTTCAAAATAGAAAAAAAATTAATCCTACAGTTAATCCTATGACTCAAAACTAACCCCAATCCTCCCACCATCCTGAAAAGCCTGAAATTTGTCCAAAAAAGCTGAAATGCATCCCCATAGAGTAAAAAAGAGAAAAGCTCTACATGCTGCCCATTTTGTAATAGTGATTTTAAAATCTTTCCTTAATTCCTTCCCCCAGTTACAAAATAATGACCATATGGCCCTAAAATAGAAAAGCCCTGCAGAGGGAAAAAAAAGTTCTGCGAACTATAAAAAGTTAAATACTACAGAACAACACATCACCATATCAAGTCATGTTAAGTGGTTCTTCTGCCCACTTACGGGCCTTGTTTCTAACTGATATATATGCAATTTAAATATCAATTTCCTTTGATGCCTTCCATTGCTTTACAGAGCATTACTGTTCTGGAACAATGGACACTGGTGAGGCTGAATAATCATTAAAACATGCAACAGATTCCCAGCAGAAATGGCTAACACAAGAGGACACAATTTTAAGGTGATTAGAGGAAAGTATAGGGATCTCAGAGATGTTTTTTCAGTCATAGACCGGTGGGTACGTGGAAAGATCTGTCATGGGTAATCATAGAGGCAGACACAGTAAGGACATTTGAAAGACTCCTAGATAGGCTCATGATGAAAGACAGATAGAATTCTCTACAGGATGGAGGCATTAGATTGATCATGGAGTAGACTGAAAGGTGAGCAGAATATCATGGGCCAAAGGGCCTGTACTGTGCAGTTTGCTCTACAACATCTGGCTCCCCATATCCAGCATTCAAGTTCAGAGAAAAAAATGTTTATACTTAATCCTTAAAAACAAACTGGGGAATACAGAAACAATCTGCAAAAACACCAAAACAATAAAATTAAACAAAGAGAAAAATGCCTATGTAATCTCTAATGAAGAAAAATCAGCACTATTTTCCATTTAACTTACACACTCAATGAAAAACTGTTTTTAGAAAAATAACTATGTATCTATCTAGTAAGCACTCCCAATTATATATATAAAAGAAAAAGTCCTTATGAACTATGAAAACTATCAGTTAATTAATGAAAAAAGTAGGATAAAAACACATAATCAAACAATCTGTCCGTTGTGTTAATTCGCTCAGTAGACCAAACAGATTTCGGAAAAGTCATTCATCATTCACATCGAAAAGTTGACATCTTCTTTAAATGGTCGATCGATCAAAGGACATCTTAAGCAAATCAGAAACCTTCAAAGCTTATCTTCTTTCCAAAATAATAATTATTCAGCAGACCTAAAACCATTAAAATCTCAGCTGCAACTGAAATAGAGTTAACGTAATCCAATGCCTCTTTGGGGTCCAGAAAAACAGCAGGAGTCGAATCTTTGGGATATAATTTTAATCAGACTGGAAATTGAAGTGATGGGAATAATCCCTTATCATAGGCTATCTTCATGGATGGAATGAATTTAAACCGCAGGTCCGTAACTTCCCATTAATAATCTTCATAAAAACGAATCTCAGAAACCTTAAATTTAAAAACTCTGTGTTTCCTTGCATATTTTATGATTTGGTCGTTAACTTTGAAACCAAAGAAGCAAATCAAAACTGACCTTGATTTATTCGGATCCCGAGATTTTGAAGTGAAAATTCTATGTGCTCTTTCGATATCGGGAGGTTGAGGTACAATATCCAGAAACAGAGATTGAAACAAGTTAGCAAAATAGTCCAATAAATCCCCACTCTCAGATCCTTCCTTCAGTCCAACAATTCGAATATTATGCTGACAAGATCTTGCTCCCGGATCGATAATCTTATGTTGAGTCTTTTCCAAGTGGGCTGAAATATCCACTAATCACGTTTCATCTCTTTAAGTTCAGAATTCAGGGGAATAATATTTTCTGGCACAAATTGAAAACTCTCTCGTAACGACTTCATCTCAGAAGAGGTAGCATCAAGTTTTACCGTGTTGTTTTCTATTTTCCTGTCGAGAACCATCACCTAGTGTTCTAGACTCTCTACCCAAGCCGGCATATCCTCTGATTTTTTTACCCCTTTCCGTTGCTGGATTCAGGAACCTGTTTTCCACTTCTTAAAGATTGTGACATAATAACAACTATTCCTCTCTAAGATCCGACAAACAAAAATTAAAAATTCAAAGTTTAAACTGGGGAAAAGGAAGAATTAATTGCAGCCACACAAACTGTGTGTCACTTCATTAGACAGTAGGCGGAGTCTCCTCCACTCCCCTCACTGGGGTAATACATCCCCTCTTACCATCTTATTTCCTACTAGAGGCTGCTGGTTGCCGCCAGACTCTTTGTTGCCTGAAATTCTGTTCAAATTGAGCTGTTGGGAAGTGGGTCTGTGAAGCCAGGGAAGAGGCAATGAGAATCTGCCCCCACCACAAAGTTTCCTTCACACCCCAATTATCCACACCACCTCCACTGCCAAGCACCCATCTCCTGAATCCCTCCCTCATCTCTCCTTTCCATCCCACCCTCCATGCAGGATTTCCTGCTCCCTCCAACCTCCTTATTCCTTCCTCCAACCATCCACCTCCTCCCCCTCCCACCTGCACCTCGATTCCTGTCATCCACATACCCTGACACCAACTACACCCCTTCTCCCACCTTTTGTCCCGATATGTGAGAGTCAGGATGTGAGACACCTGCCTATACCCCTCTCCTGCTCCCCCTGCCCGGACTTGGCTGGACCTCCTGTCCTAAGGGTAGGGCTGTTGGGTACTTGCCTGCAGACCCTCTCTCTCCTGTTGCACTCCTCCTGAGGGTGAAATATAGCGAGAAAGTAAGTCCCACAATGACACCGACGATGTTGATGCTTGCAATGAGTGCAGAGATGCTCTTTGGAAAATTGTCACCTACACCAGGAGAGGAGAAAAGCTTCTGTGAATAACTCCATCCTCTCACTTCCAATGGTGGGAGATCGATGGATTGATTCCACCCCCCTCCGGCTGAAGAAAACTCCCATTCACCCCAGTGCTGATTCCTACCACCCACACATCACTCCTCTCCACTCCATTACCACTCATCACCTCCATTCCTCCTCATCACTCCCCTCCCCTCCATTACCTCCTTCTCTCCTCACATCACTCCCCTACCCTGTTAGACCTTGTCCATTCCATTACCCCTCATCACTCCTCAGATTTCTCCATCCCCTTCCATTACCCCATCTCTCCACTGCCCCCATTAACCCTCATTATTTCCCTCCTCTCCATTACCTCTCATCACTCCTCACATCATTCCCCTCCCCTCCATTACCCCTCATCACCCCTCACTGCCCTCCCACACACTCAGCCACATTCTACCTCTCCATATGTCAGTAACCCATCTCCTTGCTCACCAACTATTGAAGTGTTTCTTCTGTTGAAATCAGCTCCTGTGTCAATCATATGCACTGTTATTCACTGTATGTCCATAAGAGAGAACACACGCGCACGCACAAGCACACACACACACACACATTCTCTTGATCCTGTGAGGCCGTAACACAATGGGTTTGGACTGGGTGTACCACACAGTTTCTTGTCTGTGCTCATTATCCGGTCTAGGATGGGCTTTTCTCAAAAACAGCTCTGAACACCGCGTGAATGGACAAGATTTCAGAAAACTCTCTCCAACTCTCCTTGCAGGCTCCCACTAGCCTCCTCACCATAGGAGTATTTATTCCATGACAGGAATGTGTCCCCTCTCCCCCAGAGACACCAGGCCATTCCCTGAACTGGGTCTCTCCAAAGTTATCTGATTCCACCTGACGGGGGGCGGGGGGCTGTCGTGTCTGTTGAGACATTCGGAGGTTTCAATCTCACGTAACTGTGGGCCCTTCACCACTCGCCCATCCTTAATTGATTCACATCAGCCCCTTTCGACCACAAGCAAAGCACCTTTCTCTCCAGCTGAAAAATGTAGGCAGAGAATTTCTCCCCTTTCTCCTGGAACCCATTGCTAAACCCCGTCATAAGCTCCATTGGACTTCCTGTCGTGTCAGAAACACTTCCTAGTACTTGCAGGTCGCCACAGAAGTAGCAAAGGAGATTTGAGGACATCACCACTTCAGCAGCCGGAGCTGTCTTTTCACATTATCAGGGCACTGTCACTCACCCAGCAGCTGAGATGTCTGATCCGCCCAAGTCTCATATTCCTCCTCCCCATCGGGGCGGGCTTCACTCCGGAGAATATTCCCAGCCTACGATAACTTTGACTCTCCAGCGGAGCACTTTGCTATTTATCCACCAGGGATGGAATTGCCGATACCTACACAAAATTTTCACCCTTCACTGGAGGACTCATCAGACCTTCCACATCAGAAAACTCCTTCCCATCACTCCATAGAAACGACAGCAAATTGTTTTTAAAATATCCGCCTGCTGCTATGTTGGACTCGGCTTACAATTCAGCACCTTCTCCAATACTCCTCTCTTCACTGAATGTATGGATGGTGCATGGCCCCTCCTCTCCTGAGACCCCAATAGTACCAGACAGACCCACCCCAGTCATGTCATCGTTAGTCTGAACTAAAACAACATATTTGCTCACCTTCTGGTCAAACTGCTTTCCCTAATACCTTAACGGTGATCATACATGATCGTAGCTTTCCCCAATACTTTAACGGTACTTAAATCCCTAATCAACAATTCATCTAAGCTGTGGATATCCACCCCGACCCCAGAACACAAGCTGTTGTTATGGGTAATCTCTTTGATTCACACCAATGCTAAATCACTGTCTCGTTCATAACCACATATCTTCATCACTTTCCTGGATAACACAGGCTTAAACACAAACCTACATAATCAATTCATAACACAATCAAGAGAAAACCTGCAGATTCTGGAAATCCAAGCAACACACAGAAATTGCTGATGAAAATTTGCATCTTTTGTGCGTTAATCAATTCTCAGAGCAATTACACAGTATTCAGCAAATTCAACCTGGTATGATAGCCCCCACAATGAAACCCCTTTTCAGTCAGAGACTCTAGAGACGTTGCTCGTTAACCCCTTGATAACAGCTGCCAGACTCAGATGTGAGAAAACTCCGCATGTCTAGGGTTGATATGAATTTAGTCCCGTCAAAGCTGAGGAGCTGGGATGTCTCTCCTATGCAAGCCCTGATTTCTGTGAAGACTGTGAAATTACTGATCCCATGCAATCGCCAGGCATCAAGAAATAACAGGCTGTATACTGCATACAATAATAAAGAATGTGTGTTATAAAGAAAGTAAAGCTTAACCAAATGGTTAGGAAAGAAAATTTAAAAAAGGGCCCATCAAAATTAGACTGCCTAATCTCCACAGGCCGGAGCTCAAATCAAATCAAATCTCCCAATATACTGATATACTGATAGTCCTGACACATTTTCACTGATTACCACTAGATTTCCCCCTCTTGGGCTTCATCACATTGTGCATTCCCATCGGATCAAATCCTATAGTCAGTTCTCTCTGCATCTTTCACCGAAAAAGATCTTGACCCAGCTCAGTGTTCATCACAAAACCTTTACCTCAGCATTCTCTCAAACCTTCTCCCAGTTTCACCATCCTGATTGGAAGACACAATATACCTAAGCATCCCTTATCTTTAACAAGAACCCAAACATTACAAGCAGAACACACCGCTTCTACAGAAAACTATTAGATGAAATACCCTACAACATTAGGAGTAAAATTTCTATTGGGGGTACACTAGTGGGTTTAACTTAAAGTGAGAGGGGTTAATTTTAAGAGATGTAAGAAGGAAGTTTTTTTCCCTCTCTTTTCAAAATGTAACACAGGGAGGACTGAATGCCTAAAATAAGCTGCCTTGAGTGGTGACAGAGGCAGATACATCAAGGACTTTTATAAGATGTTTAGGTAGGCACATGAACATAAGGAAATCAGAAGGATGTGGACATTGTGTAGAGAGATGGGGTTAGTTTACAGGTACAGGAGCCTCAGGACCCATCCCACCAGGTTCAGGAATTTATTACCCCTCATACACAAGTTATTCCCTCTGGTTTTGAACTCGGGAGGTGCTGTTGAACCAGAAAGGATACTTTCACTCATCTTGACTCACCCTGCACTGAACCATTCCCACAGCTTATGGGCTCACTTTCAGGGAATTGTCATGTCATGTTCTTGATATTTATCGCTTAATTATTTATTACTACATTTGTGTAGCACAGTTAGTTGCCTTTTGCTTGTAGATTGTTTGTCTTGTGAGCAGGTTTCATTGATTCTATGGTGTTTCTTTGTATTTACTGAAAACTGAAAATGAATTTAAAAAGATATTGGATGATGCCAGGGTGGTGTTCAAGGATGGCATTGGAAAACTCAAACATATCAAGGGTAAAAGAGCGTTAAATGACAATACTTCACACAAGTTTTACTAATCCTGTCCAGTTTCTTATACCACCTGTGACAAAGTAGTTGGTAGGCTACACTGCATAGAGGCTGAAGGAATTCTTTCCAAGCTTGCCTGGAGCCCATGGGTAACGCCAGTGCTCCAGCAGCCAAGAATAGGTCTGTCAGGATCTGTGGTGATTTTAAAGTCGTCATCACCCAGTACTGAACGTAGATCAATACGTTCTGTCCAGGATAGGAAAACACTTCAGCACAGTGGACTTAGCTGAGGCCTACCTAAAGATGGAGATTAAAGAAGAGTTCGAACATAGAACATAGAATAGTACAGCACAGTACAGGCCCTTCAGCCCACAATGTTGTACCAACACTTAAACCCTGCCTCCAATATATCCTCCCACCTTAAATTCCTCCATATACTTGTCTATTTGTTTCTTAAATTTCACTAGTGTATCTGCCTCCACACAGGCTCAGGCAGTGCATTCCATGCACCAACCACTCTCTGAGTAAGAAACGTTCCTCTAATATCCCCCTTGAACTCCCCACCGCTTACCTTAAAGCCATGTCCTCTTGTATTGATCAGTGGTGCCCTGGGGAAGAGGCACTGGCTGTCCACTCTATCTATTCCTCTTAATAGCTTGTATTCCTCTATCATGTCTCCTCTCATCTTTCTTCTCTCCAAAGCGTAAAGCCTTAGCTCCCTTAATCTCTGATCATAATGCATGCTCTCTAAACCAGGCAGCATCCTGGTAAATCTCCTCTGTACCCTTTCCAATGCTTCCACATCCTTCCTATAGTGAGGTGACCAGAACTGGACACAGTACTCCAAGTGTGGCCTAACCAGAGTTTTATAGAGCTGCATCATTACCTCGCGACTCTTAAACTCTATCCCTCGAATTATGAAAGCTAACACCCCATAAGCTTTCTTAACTACCCTATCTACCTGTGAAACAACTTTCAGGGATCTGTGGACATGTTGCCCCAAATCCCTATGCTCATCCACACTACCAAGTATCCTGCCATTTTCTTTCTACTCTGCCTTGGATTTTGTCCTTCCAAAGTGTACTACCTCACACTTCTCCGGGTTGAACTCCATCTACCACTTCTCAGCCACCTCCTGCATCTTATCAATGTCTTCCTGCAATCTTTGACAATCCTCTACACTATCCACAACACCACCAACCTTTGTGTCATTTGCAAAGTTACCAACCCGCCTTTCTACCACCACATCCAGGTTGTTAATAAAAATCACAAAAAGTACATGTCCCATAAACGATCCTAGTGGGACACTACTAGTCACAACCCTCCAATCCGAATATACTCGCTCCACCACAACACTCTGCTTTCTGCAAGCAAGCCAATTCTGAATCCACCTCTCCAAACTTCCCTGGATCCCATGCCTTCTGACTTTCTGAATAAGCTTATCGTGTGGAACCTTATTAAATGCCTTACTAAAATCTATGTAGATCACATCTGTTCAATGCGTTACTTGCCATAAAGCCTCACATAAGGCTTTATCACTATAATAGGGTAATTTTTGGAGCAGCATCTGCCCCCGTACTCTGGCAGAAAGCCATGGGCCAGGTGTTGCAAGGTTGTCCAGGTACTCAGTGCTACTTGGATGGTTTAATTGTTACCGGTCAGGTTGACAAGCAACATCTCCAAAACCAAAAGACAGTGTTAAAAAAATTAGAAGATCATGGGCTCAGTGAATGATGCAAGAAGTGTGAATTCTTTCAACCGAGTATTACTTATTGTGGTCAGACCATTGACACACAAGTATTCTGAGAAAATTCATGCAGTGGTGGATGTTCCAAGGCCAAAGGAAGTGTCTCAGTTGCAGTTCTTTTTATGATTTGTCAATTAATATAACAGGTTTCTGCCAATCCTGGTTACTGTACTCCACCCCTTGAACTGATTACTACAGATTACGAAGAAATGGCAATGGAGAAATTAATGTGAGGTGGATTTCCAAAACACAAAGGAACTGGTGACATCAGACACTGTACTCACATGTAATGCCTGGGTTAAGAACATGTTTTATGGTATTTCTTCTCTTACGTTGTTATGTATTTTATTTTACCAGTTTTTTCTGCAAACACAGTGTGTTTGGTTAGTTAAGCTTCATACATTAGTGTTTTTGTTTCCACTGAGATAAGGGGCCATTTGCTCAACTTAGGAATGTTATGTCTGCCAATCGAGTTGTCTTTGTAACGTGTTGTATCCGTCTGTTCAGTGGGCTGCCAAGAAACATTTGAGAGAGCTGGGTGGGATCAGACTTCTGAGGAACAGTGGGCTGGTTTTGGTTGGCAGATGTTGGAAGAAGGAGGTGCGGAGCGGAACACAGGGGAAGACACTCGCAGAATCCTGCCTGAAGGGGAGACCGTGTTGCAGGAATGTGCAGATGAATGGCACAGAGAAGTTAGCCTGTTTGTTCATAACACTGAGTTTTTTCCAGATTAATTGCATAGAGAAGGATTTAGCCTGTTTGTGCATAATATTTTTTGAGGGAAGATGGAACTGTGGCTGGTGACATGGGTTCAGCACTGTGAGTAAAGTGATACACCCAACTACTTTAGGAACGAGCTCCAAACTTTATGTGCACTTTTAGACGGGTTGAACTGTAATGGGCCCTTTTTTTGTTTCTTCTCCTCTGAAGTGTTTGTTAAAGCTGAAATATCTGTAAATAAACTTACACTGTAAGTCTATGCCAGTGTAAGGTCTGTTATTTCCTGATGATCAACACCTTGGCATTGAGCAGTGTTGATACAACATTCACCTCAAATCTGTATTCCCTCCACATTCCAGCTTTCCAAGTTAGTTAAACCCGAATCATACCGACCTGAGATGTGTGTTGCTTATTGAAGGTGGCCTTCTCACCATTCCTCATTCAATACTGAGTCACGTGGCTGTTGGCCAGAGTTATCTATGAGCCAATTTGGTTACGAGCCTCAGTGAGAGGGTTATCCACACCTTCCAGTTAAACTTACTCGTGATGCCTCACCTAATGATATGGGGTCAGTCATGTCACATGCTATGAGTGATGGAATTGAAAGCCCCATAGGCTTTGCATCACGCTCTCTTACTGCTACTGATGAAAAATTAGGCACAGATTGACAGAAAGGCCTTGAATCTGATTTGGGGTGTAAAACATTTCAATCAGTACTTGCATGGGATGGAGTTTACCCTCATTACTGTTTCTCAACCACTGGTGTCCATTTTCAATCCACAGACGGGTGTTCCACTAACAGCAGCTGCACAAATGCAGCGATGGACCAGTTTCATGGAGCCGAAGAGACACGATGACAAGATCAAATTCAAGAGGTCAACTAATCATGGAAATGCTGATGGATTGTTCCTTAGAAAGGAACTGTCTGCAAAATTTACAGAAGAGGACAGATCTTTTTGAAATATTTTCCCTCATGAAAATCGAAAGTCTCCCAATTACGGCAAAGACGATCGAAAGGTAAACCAGAAGGGACTCTACTCGGCCTCTGATCTACATGGTCACCCGAAGTGGCTGGAGTGTGCTGCAGAAATTCCAGTTGCCCCACTTTTACCAATGCTGGGATGAACTTACCCTTGATGGAGTTTCCTTTTGTGGGGCTTGAGAGTTACTGTACCATCCAAGCAGACAGCTAAAGTGTTGGATGACCTAAATGCTGGTCATCTAGATGTGGTTAAAGTGAAAGTCTTGGCTGAAAGCTTTGTCTGGTGGCCTGCGATGGATTAGCAGATCAAGCAACTTGCCATGCACTGTCCAGGATGCCAACTCATCCAGAAGATGCCAAGTGCAGTGCCTCTCCATCCCCGGAAATGCCTTGCTTTGCTCTGGTGAGTGATCCCCTTGTCAGGAAAGACATTATCTTGCAAGAGTAAGAAATCCTCCACAGCGACTAATTCTTTAGACCTGAACAGGACAAGTTAAAATTCACTCTGCTCTAGCTGTTTATATAGTAGTTGAATTTTACATATATAAAATATAGAATTCAAAGGTGTACCAGTGACAGGTTCACTGGTCATTGTAAATTGTCCTGTGGTTAGGTAAGGGTTAAATCAGGGGTTGCTAGCCAGCACGGCTGAGGGCTGGAAGGGGTGGTTTCACACCATATCTCAATAAATAAATTCACAAATGAACTGAGCTGGGATTCTTGCTAAGCAGGGAGGAGTGTTGTGTGTTCAATATTTCAGTAATATTGTAAATATATGGTTTAATTAAGAATTCTTGTCTGTTTACAAAATTTGTTACAGTTATGTGCACGAAGTACGTGAATAGCGCACATCATTACGCCACCTCGTCATATGTGCACACTTCACTAAAGGAGAAACTATGAGGGCACACATACATCCCAGTTTGCATGTTTTCATTTCAATTAGTTGCTGGAGTTACAGAATGTAACAGAAGTCATAAACACTGGACTGGACTGTATTCAGGGATTCATCTTCGAGTCAGCATGAATACACCACAGCTGTCACTGACTTCATTAAAACCTGTGTGGATGAGCATGTGCCTACGAGAACATATTGTACAATCCCAAACCAAAACCTGTGGATGAATCAGATTTGCTATCTGCTGAGGGCTACGTCTGTGGCATTTAAGTCTGGCGACCCAGGTCTGTACAAGACAACAAGACTTGCAGAGGGCTATTTCAAGAACGAAGAGACAACTTCGAGCGATGTTGGAGGTGATATCAGATGCACGTCAACTCTGGCAGAGGTTGAAGGACATTACTTCCAGCGAGTACAGTCCCAGGTGACTCAATCTGTCCTCATTGTCTGACCTCTTCATGTCTGGAATCAACCTGGTGTTTCAAAGCCAGTATATCATTCCTCAAGTAAGGAGACCAGAAATGCACAATGTTCTCCAGATGCAACCTCACCAGTACCTTGGACAGTTACAACGTAACATCCCTGCTCCTAAATTCAGTCCCTCCAGCAATGAAGGCCAACATTCCATTTGCCTTCTTGATGGCCTGTTGCACCTGTTAGCCAACCTTTAGTGATTCATTCACAAGCACTCCCAAGTCCCTCAGCACAGCTGCATTCTGGACTTTTTTTTTACCATTCCAATAATAATTTGCTCTTCCATTTTTCCTTCCAAACTGGATGACCTTGCATTTACCAACATTGTACTCCATCTGCCAGACTGTTGCCCTCTCATTGAACCTATCTATATCCTTCTGCAGATGCTCCGTATTCTCTGCACAATTTACTTCTCCACTCAAAAGTAATCAGAAATGTAGATACTCTATACTTGGTCCTCACTTCCTGATCGTTAACATATATCGTGAACAGTTGCAGACCCAGCACTGTCCCCTGTGGAAAACTGCTCATCCCTGATTGCCAATCAGAGAAACACACATATTGTTTACCCATGATAATGCATCGCCCTCAACTCCATGCATCCTTATCTTACAGATAAGCATTTTAAGTGGCACCTTATCGAATGCTTTCTGGAAATCCAAGTAAACAATGTCCATCTGTTCCCCTCTATACACTGTGCTCATTATATTCTCAAAGAAATCCAGTAAATTTCTCAAACAGGACCTGCCTTTGCTGAATCCATGCTGCATCTGCCTGATGTATCCATTTATTTCCAGATGCCTCACAATTTCTTCTTTAATGATAGCTTCAAGCATTTTCCCAAATAAAGATGTTAAACAAACTGGCTTATAGTTAGCTGCCTTTTGTCTAAATGCTTCACTACCAGATGAGCTCCACACCGTTTATGCCCACTTTGAAGTGGAGAATATAACTACAGCTGTGAAAATCCCTGCGGCACTCAGTGACCCTGTAATCTCTGATTTGGCGGCCGATATTAGGCTATCTTTAAGGAACGTGAATCTTTGTAAGGCGGCAGGCCCCAATTAACTACCTGGTAAGGCTCTGCAAACTTGTGCCAGCAATGGACGGGAGTATTCAAGGCATTTTCAACCTCTCACTGCTACTAGTGGAAGTTCTCACTTGCTTCAAAAGGGCAAAAATTGTAGAAGTGCCCAAGAAGAGTCGTGTGAGCTGCCTTAATGTCTGTCGCTCCGTAGCTCTCATATCTACAGTGATGAAATGCTTTGAAAGATTGGTAATGGCTAGAATGAACTCCTTTCTTAGTAAGGACGTACTGCAGACCCATTACAATTTGCTTATTGCCACAGTAGGTCTATGGCAGATGCAATCTCAATGGCTCTTCATGTGGTCTTAGCTCACCGGGACAATACAAATACCTATGTGCTTTGATTACAGTTCAGTGTTTAACACTATTCCCACAATCCTCATCGATCAGTCACAGAACCTGGGCCTCTGTCCCTCCCTCTGCAATTGGATCTCGACTTCCTAAATGGAAGAGAAAAATCTGTGTGGATTGGTGATAATGTCTCCTCCCAGCTGATAATCAACACTGGTGCACCTCAGGAATGTGTGCTTATCCCACTGCTCTACTTTCTCTGTACCCATGACTTTGTGGCCAGGTACACCTCAAATGCAGTTTATAAATATGACAATAATACGGCCATTGTTTGGTGGTGTCTCAGATGGAGATAATAGGGCATACAGAAGCGAGATATACCAGCTAGTAAAGTGGTGTCACAGCAGCAAACTTGCACTCAATGTCAGTAAGACCATAGAGCTGATTGTGGACTTCAGGAAGAGCAAGACAAAGAAACATGAACCAATCCTCAAAGAAATCAGAAGTGAAGAGAATGGGCAATTTCAAGTTCCTGGGTGTCAAGATCTCTGAGGATCTAAACTGGTCCCAACATATTGATGTACTTATAAAGAAGGCAAGACAGTGCCCATTTTCCATTAGGAGTCTGAGATGATTTGGTTTGTCAAACAAGACACTCCAAAACTTCTACAAATTGAGTTATTCTGACAGGCTGCTTCACTGTCTGGTTTGGGGGGGGGGGGGGGCGGGTTTGCTACTGCACAGGACCAAAAGAAGCTACAAAAAGTTGTAAAGTTAGTCAGCTCCACCTAGGGTACTATCCATCTTCAAGGAGTGATGCCTCAGAAAGGCAGCGTCCATCATAAAGGACACCCGTTAACCTAGGATATACTCTTTTCTCTTTGTTACTGTCAGGAACGATGTACAGAAGCCTGAAGGCACACACTCAGTGATTCAGGAACAGTTTCTTATTCTCTGCCATCCGATTCCTAAATGGACACTGAACCCATGAACGGTAGCTCACCTTTTTTGTTTTTGTATTCTTTCTGTTTTTGGACTAATAAACTATTTTATATATACACACACACACACACACACACAAAACACACACACACACACACACACATATATATATATATATATATATATATAACTTCCTGTAATTGACATACATATTTAATTTTTCTTTCCATATTTATCATCTATTGCACTGTACTGCTGCCTCAATGTTAAAAAATTTCATGATATATGCCGGTGATATTAAACCCGATTCTGATTGTGAAAGTATAGAAGGGGAGGGGTGAGAAATTGCGGGAAGTTAGAGAAATCCATCTTCATGCGATTCTCAGACTGAATATCAGGAGTTCCTCTCCAAGCTGAGACTGGTGGCATCGTGACAGTCGAGGAGGCCAATGGTCAGCCTGTCAGAATGGGAGTGGAATGTGGATTTGAAAGGGTGGCCTCCAGGGAATCTTGCCTTTTGTGGCAGATAGAGAAAAGCTGCCACACAAAGCAGTCCCCAGTCTACATCGATCTCACTGACGTAGAGGAGGCCACACAAGGCAAACTGGATAGAGCAGATGAGCCCGTCAGACTCACAGGTGAGGTGTCACCTCACCTGAAAGGAATGTTTGGGGCCCTGAAGGGTGATGTATTTGTTCTGCTTGCAGGGATAAGTGTCATGAAGCAGATCAGTGGGGAAGGACAAGTGGACAAGGGTGCCTCAGAGACCTCCGTCCCTATGGAAAACAGAGACTGAAGGGAGGATGTGCCTTGCGGTAGAATCCTGTTGAACATAGCAGACGTTATGGAGAATGATCTGCTGTATATGGTGGCCCATGGAGTGGTAGGGAAGGATAAGGGGAGCTCTCTCCCTGATATGGCGGCAGGAAGATAGGCTGAGGTGGATATCCGGGAAATGGAGAAGATGTGGGTGAGGGTATCGTCATGATTCCTGGACAGTAGACTCTCTGAACCTGTGTATGTGTATGTATTCTGCATCATAGTGATGCCATGCTTGGAAATCTTGTGGTGTGGGTGAAGCTCACCCCGCTATGCATGTGGGTAGGATATAGCACACTGTCTCTTTAAAATATAACTGGTGGAGGACAGCTGAGTCTCATTTATCTCATCTCTATGAGAAATTATCTGGCTTCTAAAACCAGGTGGGTACTCTGTCTCTGGACCCCGCAGATACCTGTACTTTGACCATCATCCCAGAGTGTAGTCACTCCTGATGCATTTCTTCCCCCAGGAATCGGGCTAAAGGACCCTTTTCTCAGCTGTGTTACGTTATGACGCCAGGCCTTCAGGACAACACACGGTTCCCAGTGGCGAGCACCAGCTGTGTTTCACTGTTAAAGCTGCCTGCCTGTCACTGGAATCAGGAAATCCCTACCTCCAGGTACTGCGACTTGACAGGGAAGGAGTGAAATGCTTGAACAGCGAAGCTGTACTACACCAAGGTGATGATTTTGGGTTCCATGTCACCTTGTGATAAGAGATTTCTACATATTTCTACAGATATACTGTGGAGACATTCTAACTGGTTGCATCACTGTCTGGTATGAAGGACCATTGCAAAGGATTGGGAAAAGCTGCAGAGGGTTGCAATCTCAGCCAGCTCAATCATGGGCACCAGACTCCTGAGCATTGGGGACACCTTCAAAAGGTGATGGTCCAACAAAGGAGACATCCGTCATTAAGGACCCCCATTACCCAGGACTGACACCAGCATTGAAGACTTTTTAGCAACACCTTCTTCCCTTCCGCCATCAGCTTTCTGAATGGACGGTGAACCAACTCGTGAACTCTATATAAAAATGATACACATACACAAGTTCCTTACTGTAATTTATAGTTTTGTTATGAACTTCACTGCACTTCTACCACAAAACAACATATGCCAGTGATATTAAACCTGATTCTGATAAGGGGTCTCATGACCATTGTCTGCTCCCAACTGGACTGACTCCCATTTTCTGGGATTTGCCTCTTGGGATGAGAGTCCTCAGAGCTGGTCTTAGACAGGTATGGGCTGCTTCTCGAAAATGCTTTCCGTGTTGCTCCACGCCACACGGATGCATTTCCTGTACAGGCTGTCACTGTACACCCTGACTGTTCACCATCGTCTCCACCATTTACGGCCATTGTTCTGTGTCCTGACTATGGCTACACAAGACTTAGGGTGGAGCGTGCTGGTGGAAACAGTCCTGCACAACAGAATTTTAATTTTATATTCACCTATTGTCTCGTGGGTCCCTGTCCTCTGGCTTCATGTATAAGAAGGTGTGTCTCAATTCAGCACTCGATGTTTGCCTGGACTTAGTTCCTGAACAATGGGTGGCCAGGTCAGAAGAGGGTGAGAACTTCTCAACATTTTGCTCATGAGCAAGGTGGCCATTCCCAGTCCAGACAGTAGTCCATCAAAAGCTCCATCTGAACCCACAGCCTGCCCATCATCCGAGGGTATATCCATTCATGGATGTTAAATGAAAAGAGTTCAGCATTGTCTGCTGGAGACTTTCAAGGAGCAGTGGGCTCCACAAAGGCTGGGTCCATCCTGGGCATGGGACAAATGCTTTAATCAAGCTTTGCTTAAAATAAGTGGGGAGAATATTGGGTACAGAATAAACCCCTCTCTCCAGTGATCTGTTAAATACTGCCAAGACACAAATTAGATCCAGAGTAAAGTTCTTCTTTTTTGTCCCACCGCACATTCTCAGTACAAGATTAGAAACTCCCTTTACACTGTCCCATCTAAAGCTTCCAAGATATGGGCTCAAAACAGACTGAAGCTTTCTCTGCAGGGAAACAACACCCTCAGAATAACCTGGGTTCTTCACTCTGACACTTACCATATGTGACCAGTTTGCAGATGTCCCTCAGCTGGATCTCTGCCTTTCCATTACTGATGGGGTTCCTGGCCTCACAATTGTACACAGTATCCTTGACCTCTGCAGTGTGATGAACCTCTAGCGTATTTCCGAGTACCCGGATGTGCCGCGTGCTGTCATGTACCGAAGTTTCTCCTTCCCACCACCACATGAAGCTGGTGGGGTCACCTGAGGTCATGGTGCAGGTCAAGGTGAAGTTGCAGATCCCAGTGGTCTGAACTCTGATGTGTGCTCCTGACACAAGCTCTGAGGTTGGGGCAAAGAGATGCAAGATGAGTAAAGAAGATCTTTGTGGACACTTCAATCACCAACATCCCCATCCCATCCTGAACGGTCCCAAGTGAACATAAATCTAATCCCAGCTCATATCCCCCCATCCATTTAACCCTTCAATCATGTTCAGTTCATTCAGTTGCTGCTAGAAGAAGTTTCCACATGTGCTGTTCCCTCTTTCCAAAAAAATTGCCCAGGGTCATCCACAAACACTCTGTTACGTCTTGTTTATGGCTCTGTATGCTGGGAATTCTCAGTTCCATGTCTCTTGTCACTTTGTGAGTGGTCCTGAATCTGGTGCAAGAGCAGTAACCATGGGACAGTGACTGGCACAGACCTAGACTGGAACAGTGTGCAGTGTTCCAGAGTGAACCTGACACTGGAGATCCAGGGTCACACACATTCTCCCCCATTCATCAGCTCCCAGATCAGGGTGTCGTCGGGATGTTAATTCCCATCTGTTGAAGTGGCCCATTCTGAGAGGGGAAACGAGGCAGAGTGGGGAGTAAATTGCAGTGATGGGCAGTAATTTGGGATGACAGATTCACCCTTCACTCAAGGGCAGCACTCCAAGTACAGCCATTGGACAGACATTGTGTGATGTGTGATTAGCAAACCAGGCTGAGATGGGGTCCAGTTTTGACCCCTCTGTGAACTATGCTGCTATCGAGAGAGAGAGAAGAAGAGGGGGGAGGCATCCTGCTGCAGATGCTGATAATGAGAGAGCGAGAGATGATTTAGTATTATGGCTTCTTCACTAATTGTTTACTTTGCTCCAAGGACACTTTTGCCTGCTTGTAAGATTCTTGCTGAGACAGCAAGGTGGGACCAGGTGATGGACAGCTTGATGGACGGCCGGTGTCTTGCAAAGTGATGATAAAAAGCAGGTCTGCGAAGACACAGACAGACACACCATGGAGACACACCACGGGGCACTGAAAGAGCATTGTGCACCCACTCGAAGGTGGGGGTCTGGAGGATCGATTTGGGGGAATCGATCAGAGGCTCACAGTGTGTGAAGGTGGAACGGGAGGGGGACGTCACGTGATGACGTAGGATCGAGACGCTGGAACCCAGCCCTCCCGTAAAAAAGTTAATAAATTAATGTTTAAGTGAAGAAAAGTTAATTAATACTCTTTTAAGGTTACTTATAAACTACTCCGGATTGTTTTAAGCTATGCCTCATAAACAGAGGATGAAGAAAACTGCTACCGCGAAGACCGCTCAAGTTGGAACAGAATCAAGGCCTACATCTACCGAAGAACCGCGGACTCAGGTACAACACACCACCGGTGAAACAGAAAAGGAGACCGCGGCAGCATCGGCCATTTCTAAAGGGAAAGATCAACGAGAACTGCGCAAGCGTAAAGGAACGAGCATGTGCAAAAGAGAGCAACCAGAACGACAAAACCCAGCAACGACTGAAACCGACAGTGAAAGTGAGTCTGAGAGAGAGACAGACTCTCTGGAAAAATCAGACGAAGATGGAGATCAAGATGAAAGTTCCTCTGAAAATACAAAAAAGACTTTGAGGCAAATAATGCATAAATTAGAAAAATTAAATGCATTAAAAGTAATTAAAAGTAACCAAAAAGTAATTATAGAAAAAATAACAAATATGGAGGCTATGTTTGATAAAATGACAAAGAAACAGGAAAAAATGAAAAAGAAAATTACAGATTTGGACGTCAAAATGGAAGAAATGGAGGGAAGAATGAAGAGGATGGAAGATGATAATGATGCCTGGACATCAGAAAGAAAACAACTCGTGGGAAAAATTGATAAACTTGAAAATTTTAGTAGACGCAACAATATTAAAATTGTTGGACTTAAAGAAGGTACCGAAGGAGAAGACCCAATAAATTTTTTTCAAAAATGGATTCCTGAAAAATTGGAAATGGGAGAAGAAACTTTAATTGAGATTGAAAGGGTGCACAGAGCCTTAAGACCAAGATCTCAAGATGATCAAAATCCGCGATCAATTTTGATAAGATGTTTAAGATACCAGGATAAAGAAAAGATTTTGAGGGCGGCTGCCCAGGGTGCTAAAAGAAGAAAAGGTCCGTTGATGATAGCTGAGAAACCATTTCTTTTTTATCCTGATATAAGTTATAACCTTTTGAAGAGAAAGAAAGAATTTAATCCAGTTAAAAATGTTTTGTGGGAAAAAGGTTATAAGTTTTTAATGCGTCACCCAGCAACACTGATAATTTTTTTGGAGGAAGGAAAAAGATTTTGTTCTGATTATCAAGATGCGGAGGTGTTTGCACAAAAACTTTCATCTCTTCGTTAATTAAAAGTAGAGATTTCTAAATGTAATGGTTAAAGACGAAGACAGAGAAAGCAAATGGAACTGATGGACATTTAAGGACGATATAAGGGAGAAAAGTAATATTTTAGAAATATTAATTGAGAATAGTATGTTTTTTATATATATATATATATTTTATGTTGCGGGGGGGGCTGGGGAGCTTTGAATCGGTTACTACGGGATTCACGTGTGTAATCATGGCGATTGCCATAACCCGTACAATAGAGGGGGGTAATGTTGTGTTTCCTTTCTTTCACAACGTTAGTAGGGGGGTATTTTGTTTTTTTCTTTATTTTCTATTTTTCTTCTATTCTTTTGCCTGGATGATTGGTGGGGACACACATAGCAACATGGAGACTTTTAAAAAGATTTCCCAGGATACAATGAAAGTTGAAAGATTAGGTATTATTATAGATTGGAGTAACATAAATAAAAATAATGACTAATTTATTGAATTTTTTAAGTTTTAATGTTAATGGGCTTAATGGACCAATAAAAAGAAAAAGAATTTTAACATACATTAAAAAAATGAAAATAGATATAGCTTTCTTACAAGAAACTCATTTAACGGATATAGAACATCAGAAATTAAAAAGAGACTGGGTTGGAAATGTTATTGCAGCTTCATTTAACTCAAAGGCAAGAGGAGTTGCAATTTTGGTTAATAAAAATTTACCAATTAAAATACAAAATGTATTAATTGATTCGGCAGGAAGATATTTAATTATACATTGTCAAATTTTTTCAGAACTATGGACTCTTATGAATATTTATGCACCAAATGAAAATGATGTAAAGTTTATACAGGAGGTCTTTTTGAATTTGGCTAATGCACATGATAAAATATTAATAGGTGGAGATTTTAATTTTTGTTTAGATCCAGTTTTAGATAGATCAACAAAGGCTATTACAAAATCAAAAGTAGCAAAATTAACTCTATCATTGATGAAAGATTTAAATTTGATTGATATATGGAGAAGAATCGATCCAAAAGAAAGGGATTATTCATTCTATTCAAATAGACATAAAACATATTCAAGGATAGATTTTTTCCTATTATCAACAAATACTCAAGATAGAGTGAAAAACGTGGAATATAAAGCAAGAATATTGTCTGATCACTCTCCTTTAATAATGACAATGATAATGATAGATAAAGAGGAATCAATTTATAGATGATTTAATTCAATTTTACTAAAACGTCAAGATTTTTGTGATTTTATGAAAAAGCACATTCAGTTCTTTTTAGATACAAATTTACATTCAGTTGATGATAAATTTATATTGTGGGAAGCAATGAAAGCATATTTGAGAGGCCAGATAATAAGTTATACTTCTAAAATTAAGAAGGAATATATGATAGAAATAGATCAATTGGAAAAAGAGATTATAAAATTAGAAAAAGAATCTCAAAGAAATATGACAGAAGAAAAACGAAGACAACTTATTAATAAGAAGTTAAAATATAATACACTCCAGACATATCGAACAGAAAAAGCAATTATGAGAACTAAACAGAGATATTATGAATTAGGTGAAAGATCACATAAAGTTCTTGCATGGCAGTTAAAAACAGATCAGATTTCTAAAACAATAAATGCAATTCAGACAAAAGTGAATGAAATTACTTATAAACCTCTAGAAATTAATGAGGCTTTTAAGAATTTTTATTCTGAGTTGTATAAATCAGAATCAAAGAATGATGACGTTAAGATAGAAGAATTTTTATCACAAATAACTCTTCCAAAATTAAATACAGAAGAACAGAAGGGATGAGGTATGTCTTTTACATTGAAGGAAGTTGAAGAAGCTTTGGGATCACTTCAAAGTAATAAATCTCCAGGAGAAGATGGTTTTCCACCTGAATTTTATAAAAAGTTTAAAGATTTATTAATTCCTCCTTTTATGGAGTTAATATATCAAGCGGAAAGAACGCATAAACTTCCAGAATCTTTTTCAACAGCTATTTTAATAGTATTGCCAAAAAAAGACAGAGACCTTTTAAAACCAGCATCATATAGGCCTATTTCTTTATTAAGCACCGATTATAAAATAATAGCAAAAATCTTATCTAATAAATTATCTAAATGCTTACCAAAATTAGTGCATATGGATCAAACAGGATTTATCAAAAACAGACAATCGGCAGATAATGTAACTCGGTTATTTAGTATAATCCATTTAGCACAAAAGAGGGAGGAAATGAGTGTGGCAGTTGCTTTAGATGCAGAAAAAGCATTTGATAGATTGGAATGGGATTTTTTATTTAAGGTATTGGAAAAATATGGACTAGGAACATCATTTATAAAATGGATTAAAACCTTAAATACTAATCCCAAAGCTAAAGTAGTGACAAATGGTCAAATTTCAACATCATTTCAGTTAACAAGATCAACTCGGCTAGGTTGCCCACTATCACCTGCTTTATTTGTGTTGGCAATAGAACCACTAGCTGAATTAATTAGAATGGACCCAGATATTAAGGGTTTCAGAGTTAATCAGGAAGAATACAAGATTAACTTATTTGCTGATGATGTTCTACTTTATTTAACAGATCCATTACATTCACTACGCAAATTATCTTATAGACTAGAAGAATATGGGAAAATATCGGGTTATAAAATAAATTGGGATAAAAGTGAAATTTTACCTCTTACTAAAGGAGATTATAATCAATGTTGATTAATAACTCAATTTAGATGGCCAGCAAATGGTATAAAATATTTAGGTATAAGAGTTGATAATGATATAAAAAACTTATACAAATTAAATTACTTACCACTTTTGAAAAAAATTCAGGAAGATCTTGAAAAATGGATGGCATTACCAATAACATTAGTAGGTAGAGTAAATACTATCAAAATGAATATATTCCCTAGATTACAATATTTATTTCAATCATTACCAATACAATTACCCCAGAAGTTTTTTCAAGAGTTAAACAAATATGTGAGGAAATACCTCTGGAAAGGTAAGATGTCAAGAATATCGTTGGAAAAATTGACATGGAAATTTGATCTAGGAGGATTACAACTTCCAAATTTTAAGAATTATTATAAAGCAAATCAACTTAGATTTATTGCATCTTTTTTCGAGAAAGATAAACCGGCATGGATTAGAATAGAATTAGATAAAATAGGAGAAAATGTACCAGAAGATTTTATATACAAATGGGAATCTAAATGGATACGGGAAAAGAAAGAATCTCCTATATTAAAACATTTGATTGATTTATGGAATAAGATAAATGTTGATGATGAGACAAAAAAATCTTTATTAGCAAAGAGATCTTTAATTCAAAATAGACTTATTCCTTTCACAATGGACAATCAACTTTTATATAATTGGATTCAAAATGGGATTAGATATATAGGGAATTGTTTTGAAGGAGGTATATTAATGTCATTTGATCAATTAAAGAATAAATATAAAATATCAAACAACACTTTATTTTGTTACTTTCAATTAAGGGCATATTTAAGAGAAATATTAGGTCAAACAATGTTATTGCTGAAATCTAATGAAATAGAAATTTTAATTCAAAAAGGAAATATTAAAAAATTTATATCTTGCATGTATAACTTGATTCAAAGACAGGTAATTAAACAAGGTGTCCATAAGTCAAGACAAAAATGGGAAAGTGATTTGAATATTAAAATTGAAGAAGCAAATTGGTCAAGACTATGTCTTGATAGTATGACAAATACAATAAATGTTCGGTTAAGATTAGTGCAGTATAATTTTCTACATCAATTATATATTACACCACAAAAAATAAAAAAATTAAATCCAAATTTATCGGATCAGTGTTTCCAACGTAACCAGGAAACTGGTACTTTTTTACATTCGACATGGTCTTGCTCTAAAATTCAACCTTTTTGGACAAATTTAAGACTTTTACTGGAACAAATTACAGGAACACAACTTCCTCATAATCCAATATTATTTTTACTAGGTGATATTGAAGGGATAAAACCGAAACTCAAACTAAATAAGTATCAGAAAGAATTTATAAAAATTGCACTGGCAGTAGCCAAAAAAGCTATTGCAGTTACTTGGAAATCGGATACACATTTAAGTATAGATTCTTGGAAGAAAGAAATCTATGGTTGTATCCCATTAGAAAAAATTACTTATAATTTAAGAGATAAATATGAAACATTTCTGAAAATTTGGAGCCCTTATTTACAAAAGACAGGATTAAATATATAGATGCTCTGAAGATGAAACAATTGGTTATTAGGGGAAAGAAATAAATATACATATTAAAGTTATTACTAATTCCATGGAGCATGTGGAGATCTTCCAACAACCAGGCACTCTTTCTTTCTTTCTTTCTTTCTTTTTTTTTCTATAGGGCAGTTAGGGGGGAGGGGTTAAGGGGAGGGAGTAAGGGTTATATACATTGTTTTTTCATACTTTGTAACCATTTAAAAATGCAATAAAAAAAGTTTTTAAAAAAGGTGGAACGGTGGGGGCTTGTGTGTGTGTCCACCCTCGCCTGGGTGACAGGCTTACCACTGAAGAACATTTGTGCCAGGTACGGGGTCACAGTCGGTGACCATAACAGGACAAGAAGACAACGGAAGGTTTGACTGCATCATCTCTCGCTCTCTCTCTCACTCTCTCTCTCTCCAACGGTATACCAGCAACTACCTCAACCTGAACGAAACTGAACTGAACTGAACTCTGCACCATCGTAAGACTATTCATTTACCCCTAGACTTTGAAAGAGCTTGGTTTTGATTTCTATTTCCACACTTCTGTATATATCATTGCTAACCTGTTTCATATATTTGCATTTTATAGTACTGTATTACTTAGTTTACTAATAAACACTATTTGTTAAAGTAATACCAGACTCCAACGTGTATTCCATTTCTGCCGGTTTGGTAACCCAGTCACGGGGTACGTGACAAATTGGGGCCTCAGTCCGGGATATGAATGTAAAGTTGTAGGGGGGGGATGTTGGATTGATTGGGGCAAATTCCCTTATCTGATTTGGGTGTGTGGAAAACAAAAGGAAAATAGCAGAAATGGATGTTGTGGATTTTCTCTCAAGACCAGACCCTGCGGGCTTAAGGAAAGCTAAAAAGGATG
The DNA here is from genome assembly GCF_030144855.1 of Hypanus sabinus. NCBI lineage: Eukaryota > Metazoa > Chordata > Chondrichthyes > Myliobatiformes > Dasyatidae > Hypanus > Hypanus sabinus. The sequence continues at coordinate 135,906 of NW_026781684.1, forward strand.
AGTTGTGGGAAGTTGTTAATTCATTGAAACTTAAAGCACAGTGGAGTATGACGAAGGTGGAACTTTGAGTGATAATAGTGAAGCACTGTATTTCTACGAAGCGCTTTAGTGAGGAGGAAGCAGAAACGTTTCCTCTAGAGGTGAGATATGTCTGGAAGAGATGAGGCTGGAGAGAATTAAGTTAGAGGCTGAAGAAGCAGAAAGGCAGAGAGAAGAAGCACAGAGACAGAGAGAGGAAAAAGAAAGACAGAGACAATTCGAGAGGAAGATGTGGCAGCTGGTAAGTCCAGTGTTGGACCCTGGTGATTTTTATAGCTTGAAAGAGCTGGTTGCAGTTGAAAAATTTAAGAAGTGTGTTCCCGTTGATGTAAAGGCAGTCCGAGGTGAAAAGGATGCTGCTACCTTGAGGGAGTCTGCTGGGTTAGCAGACGAGGTTGGTTTAACCCACAAGGTTGAGTTTACTCCAGATGGGAGTTGCCCAGAGAGTAGCTGGGAGGATCAGGGAAACCTGGAATTTGAAACTGGGACTGGTATTGAAAGCCTGGAAGAGGCAGATGTTCAGGTTGTTGAGGTGCCTGTGGATTCACAGGGTACTGAACCTTGTGTTGAGACTCAGGGGAGGTCTGAGGTGTCTGACTTGGTTAAAAAGGAATGCAGTCCTTTTGGGTCAGATGGACTTGGTTCAGTGAGTAAGGGGTTAACCCTGGCACCAGTGGAAATTGAGGATTCTCAGTCAATTGTGTTAGACGGTGTTCTAAAAGTTGGTGATGTGAAATTTATGGACAATATTGAGAAAGAGGCTGTTCAAGATTACAATGTAGAGCAAAAAGATTGTTCTGGTTTTGAGAGACCACCTGTCTGGGTTACTATGGGGACGAATTGTAATAAAGACCAAAAAAGCGGAATTGATGGATTGTTTGGGAACTTTAAGAATGTAAACGTGGTCTTCCTAAGCTTAATGATGAGTTTGATAAACATTAAATTGGCACCTGTCCAGGGTGAAATTAATTTAACAGTTCAGCTCACGAGTAACCCTGTCAGTGCTGAGGACCTGCCCATAGATTCTGAAGTTTATCGCGCTGAAGCAGTAACCTGAAGCATGGCGAAAAAGGCTGCTGAAACAAACACTGATGTAGCTGAGGTGGACGTTGATTTAGCTGAGACAATTTTACCGTCCCTGTATCAGAAGGGGTTAGAGGATAGTGAAGATGAGGAGAGTAAAGGAGAAGAGGAGAGGTACCATTATCAAGGAAAGAATTTGTGAGGGAACAGAGGAAAGATGAGGAACTTATGCTTTGAAGGAGACAGCTCTCTCTGAGGAGGGAATTAAAAAAGGAACCGGTGGGATTCTACATTAAAGATGGAGTATCAATGAGAAAGTGAAGACCGACTACAGTGCATGCAGATGAGGACTGGGCGACTGTACACCAGGTGGTAGTTTCGAAGGATTATTGGGACAAAATTTTGAACCTGGCCCACAATATACCCCTAGGTGGACATTCTGGAGTAAGGAAAACGGTAGATAGGGTTATGAGAGAATTCTACTGGCCAAATATGAGGAAGGACGTTATTGATTTTGAAAAGGTGTCAGACGCTTCAGGAGGTAGGAAAGCCGAAGCGGGTCATTCCTGGGGGGGCCCCTTCGGCCGATGCCTGCCTTCGGAGAGCCTTTCTCCGGAGTCATTGTGGATTGTGTGGGTCCCTTGCCTGGGACCACGGCTGGGTGTCAGTATGTACTGACTATTATGTGTGCTGCCTCTAGGTTCCCGGAGGCTGTGCCTCTGGGGAGCATCAAAGCTCACGCGGAGGTAAAGGCACTTGTTAGGTTTTTCACTATGGTAGGGTTGCCCAAGGAGATTCAGTCCGATCAGGGGAGTACACTCATTCCAACGGATGATGTCTGAGATGGGAGTTAAACACATTTTGTCCTCTGCATACCTCCCTGAGTCCCAAGGGGCTTTGGAGTGGTTTCACTCGACTCTGAAAAAACATGATAAAAACACACTGCCAGGAGAATATCAGAGACTGGGATGAGGGATTGCCCCTTTTACTGTCCGCAGTGAGGGACACAGTTCAGGGGTCGCTGGGGTTCAGCCCATTCGAGCTCGTTTTCGGTGACAGGCCCCTCTGACCTTACTTAAAGAGAAATGGTCTAACCCAACAGTGCATGTCAATGTGATTGACTATGTTTCAAAATTCCGTGAGAGGCTTAATAAGATATGCGACCTTGCAAAGAAAATTCTCCAAGACACCCAAGTCAAAATGAAGCAGTGGTATGAGAAATGAGCATGAGAACAGGTGTTTCAGGTTGGTGATAAGGTCCTGTTTTATTTCCCTTGGTGACCAACCCCCTGCAGGAGAGATTCCAAGGTAATTAACAAAATAGACTCTTTGAATTATGTTATTGAAACCCCTAATTAGCGCAAGCCAACTCAGTTAGTCCATATCCATATGTTAAAAGCTTATCACGACCCTAAAGCAGCACCAGTCAGTGTTGTCACAAAAACAAATGAGGCTGTGGAAACTGCTAATGAGGGACAAGAGCATTTTGAAAAGACAAATATAGTGCCCACCAGACCAGAGATCTCTGTTGTTTTGACCAACTTTGCTGATAAGGTCTGTCATTTTGAGTCTAAGCAAAGGGAACAGCTGACAAAACTAATTAACCAGCATACAGATTTATGTCCAGATGTTTCTCAGAGATGTACTCTCAGTACATGATGTTATTCTGAATTCAGCATGACCTATAAGCAATACCCCTATAGGATGAATTTAGAAAAGAGCAAGCTAGTGGAAAAAGAAATTGAACATATGCTAGCTACAGGTATTATCAGGCGATCTACCTTGGACTGGGCATCTCCGTGTGTGGTTGTCCCGGAACCTGATGGTAGTGTAAGATTCTGTACAGATTACAGGAAAGTAAATGCTGTCACAAAGACTGATGTGTATCCTATCCCAAGGGTAGAAGATTGCATTGATAGAGTGGGGAAGGCTAGGGACATCACGAAGATTGACTTGCTGAAAGGGTACTGGTGTGTTCCTTTAACTGACAGGGCTCGAGAAATTTCAGCACTTGTCACTCCATCAGGGTTATACGAGTATAATTTCTTGCCTTTTGGAATGAAAAACGCTCCAGAGAAATTTCAAAGGATGATTGACTCAGTGATTAGAGGGTTAAAGAACACAGGGGGCTTATATTGATGACAGTGGTCTGGAGTGACACGTGGGACCAGCACATTGTGGCTGCAGAGGATCTGTTCAAACGGCTGTCTGAAGCCAATCTCACAGTGAAACTCACCAAAAGTGAGTTTGGCCATGCTACGGTCACACATCTGGTGTATGTGGTAGGTCAGGGGCAGCTGGCTCCTGTGCAGGCTAAGGTACAGGCTATTTCTGAAGTTCCCGTCCCGACTGTTAAGAGAGCTCTGAGAAGGTTCCTGGGATTGGTAGGGTATTATCGGAAGTTCTGTAAAAACTTTGCAGATATTGCCCTCCCTCTAACCAAGCTCACGCAAAAGAATGAAAAATTTGTGTGGAGTGACCCTTGCCAACAAGCCTTCGAGAGGCTGAAAACTATATTGTGTTACCATCCTGTGTTAAAAGCGCCTGACTTTTCAAAACCCTTCTCCCTAGCAACGGATGCTAGTGACAAGGCTGCAGGGGCAGTGTTGCTGCAGAAAGACAAGGACAAAATTGAACACGCAGCGGCTTATTTCCCTAGGAAGATTAATGTGCACCAGAGAAATTATTCCACTGTAGAAAAAGAATTACTGTCAGTTATTCTGGCGTTACAGCATTGTGAGGTTTACATTTGTCTGGCACAGAAGCCACTAATAGTTTATACTGACACAATCCATTGGTATTTTTGACTGACATGAAGGATAAGAATAGACAGTTGCTGAGTTGGAGCCTGATGTTACAAGAATTTGATGTAAAGATACAACATGTAAAGGGAACTGACAATGTAATTGCTGATTGTTTATCGAGATGTTAGAATTGAAAGTATATCTGTGTTACTCTGTTGATTAATGACTACTTATGTATTATATTAGAATCTGTAATGTGCATTTATGTTTCAATTTTTACCACCGTAAAAATTCTTAAAAGGGTGGGGGTGAGATGTGTGATGAGCAAACCAGGCTGAGATGAGGTCCAGAATTGACCCCCCTGTGAACTATGCTGCTAACGAGAGAGAGAGAAGAAGAGGGGGGAGGCATCCTACTAAAGATGCTGTTAATGAGAGAGAGAGAGAGAGAGAGAGAGAGAGAGAGAGAGAGAGAGAGAGAGAGAGAGAGAGAGAGATGATTTAGTATTATGGCTTCTTCATTAATTGTTTACTTTGCTCCAAGGACACTTCTGCCTGCTTGTAAGATTCTTGCTGAGACAGCAAGGTGGGACCAGGTGATGGACAGCTTGATGGACAGCCGGTGTCTTGCAAAGTGATGATAAAAAGCAGGTCTGTGAAGACACAGACAGACACACCAGGGAGACACACCACGGGACACTGAAAGAGCACTGTGCACCCACTCGAAGGTGGGGGTCTGGAGGATCGATTTGGGGGAATCGATCAGAGGCTCACAGTGTGTGAAGGCAGACCGGCGGGAGCTTGGTTTTGATCTCTATTTCCACACTTCTGTATATATCATTGCTAACCTGTTTCATATATTTGCATTTTATAGTACTGTATTACTTCGTTTACTAATAAACACTGTTAGTTAAATTAATACCAGGCTCCAACATGTATTCCATTTCTACTGGTTTAGTAACCCGGTCACGGGGTACGTGACAATTGCCACAGGTCCGTATGTAAGCAGTGAGGTCTGGGACAAATTGATGAGAATATGGGAGGAATTAAAAACTGGAAATAGTGTTTGATTAGTGTGAATGGGTAGATGGTCAGCTTGGATCATGGGCTAAAGAGGCTTCTCCCGTTCCATGTGGCTAAAGGGGCTTTTCCTGTTCTGTGTGGCTAAAGGGGCTTTTCCTGTTCCATGTTGCTAAAGGGGCTTTTCCTGTACCATGTGGCTGAAAGGGCTTTTCCTGTTCCATGTGGCTAAAGGTGCTTTTCCTGTTCTGCAGAGTCAATGTGGCTTTTCCTGTTCCATGTGGCTAAAGGGGCTTTTCCTGTTCCGTGTGGCTATAGGGGCTTTTCCTGTTCTGCAGGGCCAATGTGGCTTTTCCTGTTCCATGTGGCTAAAGGGGCTTTTCCTGTTCCGTGTGGCTATAGGGGCTTTTCCTGTTCTGTGTATCTCAAGGAGCTTCTCCTATTCCGTGTAGCTGAAAGGGCTTTTCCCGTTCCATCTGACTAAAGGGGCTTTTCCAGTTCCATGTGGGTAAAGGGTCTTCTCCCTTTCTATGTGGCTAAAGGGGCTTTACACGTTCTGTGTGGATAAAGAGCCTTTTCCTGTTGCGTGTGACTATAGGGGCTTTTCCTGTTCTATGTGGATAAAGGGGCTTGTCCTGTTCCGTATATCTCAAGGGATCTTGTCCCCATTTGCCTGGGTTCAACCACACATGGAGCACCATGCTCCACCTTATTACCTATCTCCCTGATTCAGACCTCATTGTGAGAAGCATACTCAATTCCAGTCCCTGTCTTCCTTGCTTAGGCCACCCACAGTATGTACTCACAGTTTTGGTCTCTCTTGGTCAGACCACACTCAGATCAGAAAATACTTCATAAAGCAGAAAACGGACATTCAGCCAATCCCAGCTGTGTCAGTTGGGATGGATCTTTCTCACACTGTTCTCTCTAAGCTGTGAGGGTGCACGGCCAGGCAGTGGCTGAAATACTCCCGCACACGTAGCCTATGTTGCTGCGTTAACTGAAATTGGACGCAGCTAGAGAAAGTTTACAGAATATGAAAGATTTTCTTTGTTGGACTGTCTTTCATTATATCCTTCAATTCATAAAATCAAAAGTATGCGATTTTTCAATTTTCTAAATATTCATAGTCTACACATTGCAGAAAAATTTAAAGTGCTGCGATGCTACCAGGCCATTTAAAGCTTTCCTGTTGAAAACAATGGTTGGACCGCACAGTTGTAAAAAATGTTTGAGTGAATGTTGATATCCAGCCTGATCCCGGCTTCCTACCATGGCTCCATCCCTGTAGGTCACAGTGTTTCAATTCACCTGTGTCCCGTTTGAATATGATAGGGTCTTTGCCTTCTTACCCTACCCATCAGCAAGTCCAAGAAGTCCTGGCTTTCTTTGAGAAACCCCTTGCTTCCGGCTCCTTCCACCACCGCAAATTTATGCCTCGCTTGTGTCCTGTTTGAATATGGTATGGCAAATGGAGCTGAGGTGTAGTGGGGCTGAGGCAGTGCAGGGCTGGGGGAGATTAGGCTGCTGGGCAAGTGTCTCTGGGGAAACGCACCGAGGTAGGGTGTGCACAGTACATTGAGCGAGGTGGAGGTCACTTTATCAGGTACACTCGTACACCCTGCTCGTTCATGTAAATGTCTAATCAGACAATCCTGTGACTACAGAAATTTGTAAACACAACCATCATGGGCACAAGCCTCCCCAACAATGAGGACACCTTCAAAAAGTGGCATCTGCCATCAAGTACCCACCACCCAGCACATGCCCTCTTCTCATTGCTTCCATCAGGGAAGAGGTACAGGAGCCTGGGGTCACACACTTGACATTTCAGGAAAAGCTTCTTCTCCACCACCATCAGATTGCGGAATGGCCAATGAACCCATGCACTCTGCTTCACTAGTTTGCTCTCGTTTTCCACTGTTAATTTAATTTTATTTTATATATATTCTTTATTGTTCATTATAGCTTTTTTATCATGTACTGCTGCCACAAAACAACAAATTTTATGATGTATGCCAGTGATATTGAACCTGATTCTGATTCTGGTTCTGTTCTAATTGTACGTGTTTGTACCACACTCCTCCCCCTGTTCTGTTTCTACAGGCTCGGGGCCACAGGGTCACCCTGCACGGCCACTGGCCTCATCTCCAAGGATGCAGTGGGTGTGTTCCCCAGCCCTGCACTGTCACAGCCCCACTACACTGGGACCCTGAGCCCAACTCTGGACACAGGCAGACAGTGGGAACACGCAGGATCTGCCCTCACACATTCATCCAGGACCCTCCACAGTTTTACTCACCGTACACCTTAAGTTGGATACGCTCTCTGCGTTCGTCTCCTGAATCTCCTGCTGCAACAATGACCTCATATTCATCAGCATCCTCTTTCCTCAGATCATGGATTTCCAGGCTGAAGTTTCCGGAATGAAGAGTTATTCGGTTGTTGTAAGTGGTATTAAAGTATTTAATCAACCTTTCCAAGTATCGAGCTATCTTTGTGCTTGTTGATGATCTTCTCCACACAACCTCATCCATGTCCTGTCTGACTGGGATCGAAGGAAACAAGGAAACCGAGTGTCCCAGGACTCCATTCACGATGGCAGGGGAAGCTCCAGTCCTGGCTGAGGAGACAAGAGGAGGCAGTCAGAATGTGAGCTCAGTGACCGGAGGAGGAATCGGAGCTTGCAGGATCACAGACACAGGGGCAGGCCATGCAGCCCATTGTCTGGTTTCTGGCCCATGAGTGATCTGCCCCACAGTTCCTCCATCACACAGTGAGCTCATGGGGGGAACAGAGTGAAGATTCTCTGCAGCCAGGCCTGAGAAATGAAGTCAGGGAGGCAGAGAGATGGCAAAGGAACTCGGTGAAGTGAATGGTATTGGTGGAGAAGGTAAAAACATTTGGGGAGTTTGAACAAGAAAGGAACAGAACAACACTCTTACAGTTCAGGCCAGTGGAGTTCAGATTTCAACTCTGGCATCCTGTGTAAGCAAGTTTGTCCGTTCTTAACGTGAGTGCATGTGTTTCCTCCCACTGCCCAAAGACATACCGGTTAGCAGGTCAATTGCTCATTGTAAATTGTCCTGTGGTTAAGCTCAGGATAACTAGTTGAGTAGCTCGTCTGGACGTAAGGACCTGTTTCAAGCCGTATCTCTAAGTCAATAAATAAATTATATGGGTAAATGGGAGGGTGTGAGTTATGTGGAGGAATGGATTTCTGAAAATGGTTAAAGACATAAATGGTGAGGTGGAGAATCAAATACGAGAGAGTCTGAGGTTGGTATCTTTGGAGTAGAGATGGAGATTAGAAATGGTTTAAAGCAGTGATCAGGTTGCTTCTTTCACATCAGTCGCGATGTAGACCTGGGTACAATGAATGAAAGTAAATACATATGCAAAGTGGACATTCAGTAATCTGGGAATTTTAACAGGGAAAATTACGAACATCTCATTTCTGTACTGTATAAAAGGAGGAACTTTCTGCTGCTCATTTGGAGTCCAGGACACCCCGATTGTTAGGTGGACTCACCATGATGTATTTCATAAATAAAGTGGGTTTGATCCTAGTCTTCTTGGAGTCCACATTTATTTGACTGAACAAGATAGTTAGTTCAGGCAACAGTAGGAATTAAAACCACTAGATATTCTGTAGACATGGGAAATGCATATCAACACAGACAAAATGCTGGATGGACTCATCAGCTCAGGCAGCATCTGTGCAAATGAATAAATAGTCAATGTTTTGGGCCAAGACACTGTTTCAGGACTGAGAGGGAAGGGGGAAGATGCCAGAATGAAAAATGTGAGGGGAGGTGAAAAAGGCGAACTGGAAGGTGATAGCTGAAGCCAGATGGGTGTGGAAGGTCAAGTGCTGGAGAAGAAAGAATATGACAGGGAAGGAGAGTGGACCAATGGAGAAAGGGGAAGTGAAGGTAGCCTGGGGGAAGTAATAGGCAGGTGAGAAAAGGTTAGACTGGGGAATGGGAGAGAGCAAATTGCTTACCAGAAGGAGAAATCAATGTTCATGCTATCAGGTTGGAGGGTACCCAGACGGAATACAAGGTGTTGCTCCTCCACCCTGAGGGTGGCCTCATCTTGGCAGAAGAGGAAGCCATGTATCAACAAGTCCAAACAGGGATGGGAATTGGATTAAAATGTTTGGGCTCTGGGAAGTCCCACTTGTGGCTACTGGTGCAGAGGTGCTCAATGGAGGGGTCTCCCAATATACGATGGGTTTCACCAATGTTGAGTAGACAGGCCTAATGGTAGGGTCCATGGAACCCCAGCTCTAGAGACTGTAGAGCATCAAATGCCAGAAGATCAGCAGTTTCTTAAATACTCAAACCACCCCATCTAGCACCAACAATCATTCCATGGTCACATTTCTTCCCCATTCTGATGTTTGGTCTGAACAACAACTGAACCTCTTGACCGTGTCTGCATGCTTTTAAGCATTGAGTTGCTGCCTCCTGATTGGCTGATCAGATATTTGCATGAATGATCTGGTGTACAGGTTCACACAATAACGTAGCCACTGAGTGTACATTAAAGAGGGTGCATGTGGTAATAGTGGGAAACACTACTCAATATGACTTGTCCAGATTTTCAGGAATCTTTCAGGTAAGTTCTGTACAGGATGTTCATCAACTAAGTGAGACTGCCTGGAACTGCAGATAATTCTGTGTATCTGAGAAAGAAAAGTGAATAAACCTTTACAACTTGCATTTATGCAGTATTGCAGGGACATTGTTTCAGTTCCAGTCTATCCACAGTCATATCAGAGTGAAGTACCGTTGGGACATTGCTTCTACCCAGACTATCTGTTTTGAGACAGATATTTCAGATGAAAACAACAGTGCATGCGCACCAGCTTTAATCGTCTGCTCACGAGTGCATGTAGAAGTATATCATAACATCCCCCTTTTTATCAAAACAAAGAAAAGGAACAATTGTGTTAACAATTAAACTCAATTTCTCTGGAGTCTGCTTTCCAGTATATTTTCATGGAATTAACTTTCAAAGCATTCATTAATCAAGCCTTATGTTTCTTATGCCTGCCACAAATACATACCATTCATTATTTCTATTTGTATGAGCATATATCCACCCCATGCACGGGCTTCTGCTTGCATACCTTTGCAAAGTGATTTCGAACGCCACATGCCTTGCACACCTGTCCATATGCTGGGCATTGTTGCTTGTCTCTTGCATGTTCCGTGCCACAGTACTTGCAAAGGTTCACTTTGCTGCTGTGGCTGTTCAAGGTGCCTTTTGCTCTGGCTCCACCATTAGCACCAGCCTTCTGTCCAGGATGCTTTGAACCTTTCTTGTTAGCGCGAGGTTTAATCCCACGGACAGTAGCGGACCTGCTATCTGCAGCTGGACTGAATGCTTGTAGGTGTGATTCAGCCATTTCTGCTCTTTTACAGATGTCAATGCAGTTATTGAGCGTTAGCTTTCTCTCTTGTAACAGACATTTTCTGCTTCGGGAATCATTAATGCCGAGGAGATCTTGTCTCTCAGCAGACTGCCTGACATACACGAGCAAAAATTACATGTCTTTGCAGGGGGTCTGGGGCTGGCAAGAAACGATTGAAAGGTCTGACCTTGTTCATGTTGCCGCTTGTTGAACAAGTACCGTTCATATGTCTCATTGTTCTCACCGACAGTATATCTGTCAAATGCAGCTGAAATCTTTGTGAGGTCTTGGCTTTCAGCCTCATCTGCCAACACAAAATCTCAAGGATCTCAAGTCCTGACGGTCCAATTGCGTGCAAAATAATGCCGTCTGCTATGCTGGAACTTGTTTGTGCAGTTGTGCTACGATGCTGTAGTTAGTCCACATCGGCTGCCATGTCTTCCATCTGTCTAATGGTCCGCGGTGGCCGGTGGCGGGCGAAAGCTGCTGACTGGGGGAGGACTTCTGCCCCGACCACGGTTCCCCGGCACGGGGTCGCCCGCAGGTGCTGGGGGCTGATGAGATTCTGCTGTCTCACCTCCAGGCATTGCTACTGCACCCGACTCTATTTGTGGCTGGTTGCTTGTCTCGGTTGACAATTTTCTACTCTTACACTCACCCTCCGATGTTTCAGAGTTGCGCTATTATTATGCCGCCAACTGCAAAGTTGAAAAGATCGGGCGCTGCGGTTGAAAAAAGCAATTTTCCGAGCACCACCGCTGCCACCATGTTTCCAGACAGATATTTCAGATGAAAACAACGGCGCATGCGCACCAACTTTAATCATCTGCTCACGAGTAAATGTACAAGTATATCATAACACTATCCACAGTCATATCAGTGTGGATACCGTAGGGACATGGTTTCTGTCCCAGACTATCCACAATCATATCAGTGTGGATACCGTAGGGACATTGCTTCTGTCCCAGACTATCCAGAGTGATATCAGTGTGGATACCGTAGGGGCATTGCTTCTGTCCCAGACTATCCACAATCATATCAGTGTGGATACCGTAGGGGCACTGCTTCTGTCCCAGACTATCCACAGTCATATCAGTGTGGATACCGTAGGGACATCGTTTCTGACCCAGACTATCCACAGTCATATCAGTGTGGATACTGTAGGGCATTGCTTCTGTCCCAGACTATCCGCAATCATATCAGTGTGGATACCGTAGGGACATCGTTTCTGTCCCAGACTATCCACAGTCATATCAGTGTGGATACCGTAGGGACATTGCTTCTGTCCCAGACTATCCACAGTCATATCAGTGTGGATACCGTAGGGACATTGCTTCTGTCCCAGACTATCCACAGTCATATCAGTGTGGATACCGTAGGGACATGGTTTCTGTCCCAGTCTATCCAGAGTGATATCAGTGTTAAGTTCTTTAAAGACATTGTTCACTCCCGAGACTATAACCAGTCATATCTATCACTGAGACGAGGACACTAAATCTAATATTCACAATTTTGCAAATGATACCAAACAAAGTGAGATTTAGCGTTGTGTTGTGAGTGCAAGGATATATTAAGATGATAGACAGGCTGTATGTTGAGTAAGAGCATGACAGATGGAGTACAAGGCTGAAAAACATGAAGTTATCCTCGATAGAAAAGACAAAAATACTAATTTCAGGAAGTGTTTTTCAAAGGAGATAGATCCCCTTTGCACATGTCACAGGGGATAAATGCTCAGATACAGGAAGCACTTTGGAAGGCAGAAACACAAGAGATTCTGCAGAGCTGGAAATCCAGAGCAACACGTACAAAATGCTGGAGAGATTCAGCAGATCAGGCATCTGTGGAAATGACCAAGTCATTGATGTTTTGGACTGAGACCCTTGATCAGGAATAGAAAGGATGGGGGAAAATATCATAATAAAAGGAGGTGGGAGGGGAGATACTTGACAAAGTGGTCCCCAATTTACGTCAAGTCTCACCAATGAAGAGGAGGCACTGGATACAATTGGTGTCTCCAGTGGATTTGCAGGTGAAGTGTTGTCTCACCCGGAAGGACTGTTTGGGTTTCTGAATGGAGGTCTGCCCTCACTCCCACTGAGAACTCTGTCGAAACGTTCAGGGGTGGCTCAAGTGCGGAAAGGAAGAGAGACTCTGAAGTGGGTCAGCAGATCTCTGACTTTCATGAGAACCGTTGCAGAATTTGAAGGAAAAGAAAATCAATAAACACTCAGCCAACAGGACTGTTAACTGAAACTCTTAGACTGAAAGATAAAAGGCAACACAGCGACTGCAAACACGAAATGAATAACACTCCTTTACAGCATCATTCAAAATGGTTCATCTTTCCCGGGCAAGGACCAGGGTGAGCAGAGAGCAACATGTCACTGTGCATCTGGACAAGACTGGAACAAGTGGAAGAGAGTTAAACACCACCTTAAAGAAACACTAATTAGCTGGAACATTCATTCTCATGAGCATGATAACTGACCTACACAGCCTGCCTATGTGGGCCCAGACCCCACAGTAGAGTCTGTGGTTGTGACAGCTTTGCAGGGCACAGCAATAAAATCGCAACTGGTATTGCTCGTGGAGTCTGTCCACACCGTTCTGAGAAAGGTGAGTGACGTTAGTATGGCCTCAGTTGAATAGTGCCAATTTAAAGCATTCCACTCTGAAGTGAAAAGGGTGTGGAGGATGATGAGTGTGAGTGAGAGTCACTCTGGTGTGGGAATTGAGGATTAGGGTGATGAGTGAGAGTCACTCTGGTGTGGGAATTAAGGTTTAGGGTTTGGAGGGTGATGAGTGAGAGGGAGTCACCCTGGTGTGCGAATTGAGGATTAGGGTTTGGAGGGTGATGAGTGAGAGTGAGTGTCACTCTGGTGTGGGAATTGAGGATTAGGGTTTGGAGGGTGATGAGTGAGAGTGAGAGTCACTGTGGCATGGAAATTGAGGATTAGAGTTTGGAGGGTGATGAGTGAAAGGGAGAGTCATTCTGTTGTTGGAATTGAGGATTAAACTGTTATGGACGTGAAGGTAACCACGACAAACCTCGCCCTCAATAGCATCAGCGAGTCTCCCTGCAGACTTCACCATCTCTCTCCATCCTGAAGGATAGTAGAAATGGAGTGAATGTCTGACAGGAAACCCACTGGGTTTGGGAGATGAAGCAACCTGGCTATTGGGTTGGCAAGAAGGATTAACCATACAGCTGTTACACTAGAAGTCAAGTCCTGTCAATTCTATTTCCAGCCTGGTGTCTGTAGTGTCTATAAAGAGTATTCACCGACCCCACCCCCAGAAGTTTTCATGTTTTAGAATTTTACAACATCAAATCACTGTGCTTTAATTTGGCTTTTATTGACATTGATCAACAGAAAAAGATTCTTTCATGTCAAAGTGAAAACAAATCTCTACAAAGTGGTCTAAATTAAATTACAAGTATAAAACACAAAATAATTGATTGCATAATTACTCACCCCCCATTTCAAGTCACTATTTAGCAGATGCATCTTTGGCAGCAAATACAGCTTTGAGTCCATGTGTCTATCAGCTTTGTACATCTGGACACTGCAATTTTTCCCCATTGGTCTTTACAAAACTGCTCAAGCTCTATCAGATTGCATGGGGATCATGAGTGAAAAGCTCTTTTCAAGTCCAGCCACAAATTCTCAATTGGATTGAAATTTGGACTTTGACTTGGTCACTCCAGGACTGAAACTTTGATGTTTTTAAACCAGTCCCTGTAGTTCTGGCAGTCATTATCAGACTTTTCTCTAGGATTTCCCTGTATTTTGCTGCTTTCATTTGACCCTCTACCTTCACAAACCTTCCAGAGCCTGTCACAGTGAAGCATCCCCACAGCTTGATGCAGCCACCACCATGCTGCACAGTCAGGATGGTGTGTTTTTAATGATGTTTGGAGTATGCCAAACATAGCATTTCGTCTGATGGCCAAAAAGCTCAATTTTGGTTTCATAAGACTAGAGAACCTTCTTCCAGTTGAATTCAGAACCTCCCACGTAACTTCTGGCAAACTCTGAGATTTCATGAGAGTTTTTTTTTCGACAGTTGCTTTCATTTTGCCACTCTCCCATAAAGTTGTGACTGGTGCAACTCCCAGGCAACAGTTGTTGTAAGTAAACACAAAATACTCTGCAGCTGTTGGGGTCAAAGCAACACACACAACACGCTGGAGGAACTCAGCTGGTCGGGCAGCATCCAGGGAGCTGAGTTCCTCCAGCGTGTTGTGCGAATTGTTGTACGTGCAGTCTCTCCCATCTCCAGCAGTGCAGCTTGCAATTCCTCTCCAGTTGTCATAGGTTTCTCAGTGGCCTCCCTCATTCGCCCCCTTCTCACACAATCACTCAGTTTTTGAGGATGGCCTGCTCTAGGCATCTGTACCATATTTCTTTCCATTTCCATTTCTCCTGACTTGTGCTTTTCAATAACCTTTTCATGGAGTTGCTTGACGTGTTTTGTCTTCATGGTTCAGTTTTCACCAGGATACTGACTCACCAACAGCTGAACCTTCCAGATACATTTGTATTTTTCCCACAATGAATTAAAACACCTTGACTACACACAGGTGATGTCTATTTAACTAATTACGTGATTTCTCAATCCAATTGGCTGCACCCGTGATGATTTAGTGTGTCATATTAAAATGCAGGGTGGGGTGAATTCTTATGTAATCAATTATTTTGTGTCTTATATTTGTAGTTAATTCCGATCATTCTGTAGAGATCTGTTGTCACTTTGACAAAAAAGTGTATTTTTCCTTTGATCAGTGTCAATAAAGCCAAATTAAATCCACTGTGATTCAATGTTGTAAAAGAATAAAACATGAAAACTTCCAAGTGGGTGAATACTTTTTACAGGTATCTGGTTAGCTCTGACTGGATCGTTGGGACAATTGCCCCAGCTCACCACGTGCCTGGGTGGTGTACTGTTGCACCGGGTGAATATTTGCGCTCCAGGTCTCAGCTGTTAGAGGCAGCTGCTCTGACAATCGTTCGTGATAGCAGGGCTTCAACTCTGGAGGAAGCAGGTTTTAACTGTAGTGTCAAGGAGAGGGACCATTCCAGTCCCTAGCACGGCCAAGTATTACAGCAAGACTGTGGGAGCTGATTCACTCCCTCAACTTAATGGACATCTGGAATGCACTCCAGTCCTTCACCCAGAGGTCTGGAGGAGGAGACTCAAGTCAACCATCTGAACATTTCGCAAGTCTGCATATCTCCTGGTGGACTCCATGTATCTGGTACCATGCAATGGTCTGAGCAGAGGTCCTCACTGTGGATATGGGTGGCTCCACATTCCTGCACCTTAACAACTGACTGATAGAGGACGAGCAATTCCAGCAGAGATCCCCATCTTGAGGGAAGACTCACAGAAGCACGTGATGGGATTGACCAAGATGCAGGGCTCACAATTCAGGTTGAGAGAGATGTGCTCAGCTTTGAACCCAGTCTGAGCTCTGCTTCGATTTGTCAAGGACCCAGCACTGCAGAAAGCAGACAAAGACAAGTAGGGTAGCTTGAAGGCAAGAATGCAGGATCACAGATCCGGAGCCGACATCACTCACTCTTCCACTCACTGGGCAATCGCAGCGTCACCGGTCCAGAGGGAACTGCTGGCTTGGTCTGCTCCCTTTGTGGGGGTGGGGAGTCGGAATGGAGTGGAACTCCGCTCTCTTTATGAGTCAGAATGGGGTGGGGAGTAGGAATAGGAGTAGGGCTCTACTCCTTTCATAGGGAATAGTAATAGGGAAGGGACTCTGCTCTCTTTCTCAGTAGTCAGAATTGGGGTAGGGCTCTGCTCTCTTTGGTTTCATTGTGGGAAGATTCGGAGGGTTGTTCACTTCCCTTCAACAGCTCAAGGTGCAAACCCAGGAGTGTGACAGACTGACCATGAAGTTCCTGTTGTGGGATCTCCACTTGTGAGTCCCGGTGATGGGAAGATGTTCTTCCTGTGGTGCAAGGCAGTCATCATCCTGCTGTCTGAAAGGAGTCTTTACCAGTTTTAACAATCTCATTGTGTGGCTCCCTCCGTAACGCAGATCAGGGAATTGTTGTCCAGCTGTCCAATAGCCTGATTTCCCACTCACCTGGCTTCACCTATCAGTTTCTAGCTTGTACTCCTTCGCTTCCCTCCACCAAATCACTCTGATGTCTTCCCTCTTTCTGTCCAGTCCTGATGACCAAGATCTCAGTTGGACAGCAACCTGTTCACTGTTTACTGTTTACCTGTTCACTGTTTATTGTCTACCGATACGCTGTTTACTGTTCATCTGTTCAGTGTTTACTGCTTACATGTTCAGTGTTTACTGTTTTCCAATGCACTGTTTTCCATTTACCTGTTCAGTGTTTACTGTTTACCGATACACTGTTGACCATTTACCTGTTCACTGTTTACTGTTTACCTGTTCAGTGTTTACTGTTTACCGATACACTGTTGACCATTTACCTGTTCACTGTTTGCTGTTTACCGATACAATGTTTACTGTTTACCTGTTCACTGTTTACTGTTTACCTGTTTACCTGTTCACTGTTTACTTGTTCAGTGTTTACTGTTTACCGATACACTGTTTACTATTTACCTGTTCTGTGCAGTACATGCATTTGTAATTATATTTTGTTAACTTATTAATGGTAAGATTTTGTTTGATGTGCTGTGTGTGAGATACATGCTGTGTGGGTACCCCGTGATTCGGAGGAACGTTGTCTCATTCTGGTTGTGTATATATACAGTCAGATGACAATAAACTTGAAGTGTGATGGCAGTGAGAAGAGAGCAAGGCCTGGACGGTGGGTCATTGATGATGGACGATTCTTCCTGTGGCAGCCCTCCCCTCCATGTAGATGTGCTCAGTGATGGGAAGAGCTTTGACTGTGATGAACTGGACTGTGTCCACCACTTTCTTGTAGACTTTTCTGTCCCTGGGCATCGGCGTTTCCATCCCAAGCCTGGCCAAGCTTCAGGGACCAGAGGCAAGTGTTGCCACCCAACTGGGGTGATGAACAGGACGAATCCCCCAGGGGTGAGCTCTGGAGACATCTGTATTGTGTAACCTGTCACTCTCTTTGATTTCACTCCCTGTTTCTGCTGATGAGATCAGGGTGAATCTGATGGATTTTGCTGGGCAAGAGGAGAGTGGTCAGATGTGTGAGTAAACCCAGGTAGTGACTCCATCTTCAAAACCTGCAGAGCGTCATCACGGGTGAAGCAATTTATATTTTCCATCAGCGCTCTGCCTTATGAGATAACACCCACCTCTGAGGGGGTTGGCATGGCTTTTACTGGGACATCTTCCACAAAGTCTGGCACTCTGTCATCTTAATTAAAGCTTTATTTTGTCTCCTTTTATAATAAGGTTACTTTGGGAACAAAATAAATACACAACAAGAAAGGCTGGAGTAGAGCCCAAGGGAAGTGAAGCATGGTTGCTTCTGAATAAGACCATAACACCACATTGGAGCCGAAGTAAGCCATTCGGCCCCTCGAGTGTGTACTGTCATTCCATTATGGCTGATTTACTTTCCCTCTCAACCCTATTTTCCTGCCTTCTACCCACAGCCTTTGACGCCCTGACCCATCGAGAACCTACCAACCTCCACTTTAAATATATTCAGTGACTTAGCCATCACAGCTGTCTGTGCCAGTGAATTCCATAGATTTACCACCACCTGACTAAAGAAATTCCTCCTCATTTCTATTCCAAAAGGATGTCCCTCTACTTGGAGGCTGTGCGCTCTGGTCCTAGATTTCCAATCTATGGGAATCATCCTTTCCACGTCCAATCTATCTATGCCTTAATAAGTTTCAATGAGATCCCCCCCATTCTACTCAACTCCAGATTCTACAGGCACAGCGACATCACTCGCTCCTCGTATGTTAACACTTTAATTCCCGTATCATTCTTGTGCTTGAATCTGGATCCGACATTTTGTTGCAACTACAAAAAAAAACACGACAGTGGCTATATTTCATTAGGAGTTTGAGTAGATTTGGAATGTCACCAAAAACACTCGACAACTTCTACAGATGTACCGTGGAGAGCAATCGAACTGTCTGCATCACCGTCTGGTGTGGGGGGAGAGGGAGACTACTGCACAGAATCAAAGTAAGCTGCAGGGAGTTGTAAATGTTGTCAGATCCATCATGGGCACTAGCCTCTGTAGTATCCAGGATATCTACAAGGAGCAGTGCTTGAAAAGGTGACGTCCATGATTTAGGCAACTCATCATTCAGGACATGCCCGCTTCTCATTGCTATCATCAGAAAGGAGATACAGGAGCCTGAAAGCACAAACTCAATAATTCAAGAGCAGTTTCTTCCCCTCTGCCATCAGACTTCTGAATGGACATGAAATCCGTGAACCTACCTCAAATCCCGTCCCCCAGTAGTTGTCATCTTTCCCCCTCACTGCTACCCTCTCAAATGATTTTTGATCACCTGATACTTACTGTACAAAGCTGTCCACCCATTTCAACTTCAACTATTATTATCTGTTACAGACCTTGAGGAATGCTCTCCCTCAGGCCCCATGGGCTTTTACATTCTTCATCAGCTGGTCATGTGGGACTTGGTAAACAAATTCCTAACATCTGGGGCCTTTACTAGGATTATTGTGCTCAGTTCTGGTCATCTACAGTACGGTGCTAAACTCTTCGGCACCCAAGATTTTTATATGATTTTAAATGGTTTGGCTCCACACAGCCCTGATCTCAACATCATGGAGGCTGTCTGGGCTTACCTGGAGAGACAGAAGCAAGCGAGACACCAGAGTCTGGGGGAGAACTGTGGCAAGTTCTCCAAGATACTTGGAACAACCTACCAGCAGATTTTCTTGTAGAACTGCACGGCAGGGGGACTCAGAGAAATGATGGAGTTTTAAAGGCAAAGGGTGGTCACAATAAATATTGATTTGATTTAGTTTTTCACTGTTTACTGCTCTTCACAGTAAAGTTTTGGTATTTACAAACCTTTCATTATTTTTAAAGTATCTTTTCTTTACAGATTTTTTTTACGTGTGCCTAAGACATTTGCACAGTACTGTACCTTCAGGAACAATATCAATAAGACTGAAAGGATGCAGAGACAAATCACAAAGACTTTGCCAGGACTGAAGAACTGAGTTACAGGAAAAGATCTAACAGGGTAGGACTTTGTTTCCCTGGATTACAGGAGGATGAGGGGAGGTTTGTTACAAAATTATGAGGACTATCGAGTAAACACAATCAGGCTTTTTCAAGTGAGTTGGGTGGGTGGAACTAGAGTTCATGGGTTAAGAGTGAAAGGTGAACATCAGGGGAGCTTCTTCACTCAGAGGGTGGTGAGAGTGTGGAACGGGCTGCCACAGGAAGTGGTGGATGTGTGTTCAATTTCAAAATTTAAGAGAGATTTGGATATGGGAGAATGGGAGAGGAATGGAGGGCTGTGTTTTGGGTTTTGGTTTAATGAACGAGACAGAATAACAGGTTAGCATGGTCTGGATGGGCTGAAGGGTCTGTTTCTAGGCTGAGGTGTTCCATGAGATTATGCCTCTCTAAAATCCAAATAGACCAATTAAAACATCCTGAAAAAATGTGATATCCCCTCCCTCTCTCTTTGGGAGGGAGCTGTCTCCCTCGTTTCTCAACACTGTAGGGATGGACAGGGAAGCAGGGGCTGGAGGCAAAGAGTTGGTGGGTCTGAGTGCCTCGAGCTTCTATGAAAGGCGAGGAGCATTTCAGGATGTGGTAAACACGGCATCAAACGGTGACTGGACAGGAAATGGTTCGATGGTCACAGCAAGAGGACAGTAATACGTGCAGCAGAAGAGGAACATTATTTACCGTTCAAACAATAATATGAGAGAGGGAGTGAGACAGGGAAAGACAGAAGGATTTGCATAAAGCAACTGATAGATGTGTTGAAGGACCAAAAGAAATAATGAAAGAGCTAAATGAGACCAAAAGAAAGACAAGGATATAGAGGGTGAAAGTGTGTGTATAGACGGAGGTATAGAGAGAGAGACTAGGTGAGGTTGACTGAGATTAAAGAAGTTCCACAGAAGTTGAGGAAGGCAAAGTCTGAAGGTGAAAATTAGGAACTGAACATGTTCCAATATAGTGTGTGAATCAGCAGATTGGGACGTGACCGTGATAAACAGCGTTTTCACACACTGAAAACCTGCACACATCAAACTGTTCTGTTACCCAGAGCTGAAACATTAAAATCTGACCTTACCTAGAAAGATGGCAAATACAAAAGCAGAGTTCAGGCAGAGAACCCTTTTCAAGCACTTCCACATCTTCAAGCTTGACTGGTGAGCTTGATGGCCTGGAGATTGTCACAGAAGGAAGTAAGACCAGGAACAGATATATTATAATGAAGTGAGATGCACGTAATTGACAAAAGCATCATACTGGCCCTCCCATTTCCTTTATCTCACACGAGTTTTCTACTTTCCTATTTTGAACTTGTGGGATTCTCCTCACGAACTACAATTTCTACAGTGTTATCAAACATTCTGTTTAGAAAAGCAGTCACTATCAGCTCTCAGCAACAGAAATCATTTCCATGGAACATTTCCCCTTCTCCCCACTGGTGCAAAGCCATTCCTACCCCATTTCTGGCTTCTGTTCAGGAAAACGAGATTGGACTGTCCTGGTGGATCAATTGTTTCAGCTGCCCAAGCCTTACTCGACTCTGCAGGTGGATCAATTGCTTCAGCTGCCCGAGCCTCACCAGACTGTCCTGGTGGATCAGTTCTTTCCAGCATGCAGGACAGAAGAAATTACAGTCTAACAAAGTACAGGGGAAACAGACAAACCAGTTCTGTTTGTTTCCCCACCATTTTGTGAACTCTGAACTGATTCTTGACTCTGGGACAATCTAATCAGAGCCATAAACCTGAGACCATTCTCAGAGGAGTAGCTGTTATGTAAAAAAAAACATACCTACCAAAGAAGCAATCTGTCATCTCGTTAGACTCTGCCTGCAATGCCTCATTTAACTGGTTTGGACCAGAAAAGACACAAATACACAAGGATGTGTTGCACAGAACCATGAAACACTATTGGTTGTAGCCCTGTACAATGACCAGTAAGAAAGTAAGAAAGTGACTCAGGTAGATCAGGTGACCTTGAGCCAATGGGATGGAGATCCAATGGTTCAATTGATGAGGAATGCTATAAGAATCAGGAGCTCCAAATACGGAGGGGTGATAACTCTCCAGCAACCGGAGACAAACCATTGCGGATAAGGAGGACCTCATGGACACGTGGTGATCGGGACCGTGAGGAATGCCTGGCCAGTGTAGACTCCTTTCCCGGATAATACCTTTTCTCTTCATTGACTGTTCATGGAGGGTCAGGGATTCTAGTAGGAAGCACACAGGTAGATAGTTTGTGAACCCACGTGCTTTTCAGTTGAAACAATAAAAGTTATTTATCAGTAAATACAGATTCTCTGTGCCGCACTGATCTTTATTACAAGGGGTGATTCTTGTAACAGAATTGGCATCCCTGGGTGGGCTTGAGGATAAACCTCTTTGTTCAGTGAGACACTCGAGTTCAATCACGTGGGTGATGAACAGAGAGATTTGGGGCTGGGTGGTTGGCAGTTACTAACCCAGGATGAAGAATTCAGGAAATTCTGCATGTCCACAGGACTTCGATAGTTTTGATTGGAGGGGATCCTTCAGAAATATGTGTTGGGAAGTGGTCACAATTTGAGAAGTCTGCCAGTCACTCTGGGTGTGAAGGGAGAACTGCTGGGGATGCCCTGTGGAAAATCGCCCAAGGAAACCTGTCGAGCAGGAAGTTTAAACAGTTACAAAACCAGTAGCATTGGCTTTTTATTCAGGATTTGATAGAATTACAACAAAATGATCAGGCAGAACGGCACAGATCAGAAACGGGAAATGAATGTCGGCATAAAGCAGAAGCCGAGCGAGAGGGGTTACAACAGGAAATCCAAGAATATCAACATAAAGCAGAAGTCAAGCGAGATAGTTTAGAAGGAGAACCCAAAGGGCTCCAAAAGGAGGTAGAAACCTTTAGAGAAAGGGTTACTGATTTACAGGGAGGTATAGACCTGATGCCAATGAACCAGTTTCAGTTGAAGTGTCAGAAATTACTTACAGAAAAATGTAAACTAGAGGAAGCAGCTGAACTAGCGAGGGATGAATTAAGGAAACAGTGCAGAGATTTAAAGACGGCGATGAATGTAGTTTGGAAATCAGCACAGGAAAGACAGAGTAATACTGGCCATCATGCAAAGTGTTTAAAGCAGATTCAAAAGCTACAGGACCCCAACTTACTGCATAGTGAGGAATAAAATGTGCTTTTGGATCTGAAAAAGAGGAGGAAGGTGAATATGGAGATATTAATTGACAAGATTCAGCAGATGAAGCAACTAGATACAGTTACAATAATTACCAAGCAGCATCTCCCAAGGACCTCCCAGGGACTCCCTACCAACGGAAGCCTGTGCTACCGTCTACATGATGGGCACCCCTAGTTACTATCGGGGGGGGGGGGGTAGACAAATCAAAATGAGAATATAACACACAGTACACCATTCGGGGTACAGCAGCTTCGAGATATTGCTGAGGACATCGGGATACGTGTGCTCGGAGACGACCCTCGAGAGCTTTTCCAAGCAACACGTTCCAAAATACACGTTCTAGACGACTCTAAAGAAAGAAAACTGTTTATAATATATTTATACCAAAATATACCATCAGCAGTTCCAGATATACAACGACACGATGGGGAAACAAGTGAGGATCTGATGAACGCAATAGTGACTGTTATGGGAGTTAACAGAGGGGACCTGGTAGGCGTGCTAGCCAGATCTGATCAGAGGAGAGGTAAACATCCCACTACATTTGCATCCCGTTTATGGACAGTGTTCCAAGTGGTTTATGGGACAACATTAGAGCGGGACCATTTAGGACCAGATGCCTCAAACAGGTGGTTGAGGACACTGGTGTCTCACTGCACTGATAAATCTAAAAAGGCATTGGAAATGTTTGATCCTTCTGAACACCCACGAACTGAGGCATGGGTACTGAGGAAAATGAGTAAAGCGCGGGGAAA
Source organism: Hypanus sabinus (assembly GCF_030144855.1). NCBI lineage: Eukaryota > Metazoa > Chordata > Chondrichthyes > Myliobatiformes > Dasyatidae > Hypanus > Hypanus sabinus. The sequence continues at coordinate 159,244 of NW_026781684.1, forward strand.
GGAGATACAAAGACCAGCTGAACCCTTTAATGAGAAAATGATGCCTGTTAAAGGTCAGGCACCTGCCTGGAGAAATGAGTGTAGGGACCCTCCCCGAGGACATCCCTGCCACGTTATCAAGGGGAGGGAAGGGCAGGGAAATGGAATGGGGCCAGTAACAGGGAAAACTGAAGGTGGAGTAGTTAAACGCTAAAACTCTGGTCAAGAAGGACACATTAAGACAGAATGTCCAAACCAGAGGTGAGAAAAAACAGAGCAATGCTGTTTGCCCTTGGAGGGGCAAGAAAGATGGAGCCCACAAAATAACATGGTGGAGAAACCATGTCCAGGGAATTGTACCCTGAGCCTCAATGATGGTGTCAGGCCTCACTAACGTGGGTGTGTGACACAAAGTGTGATGAAACTGGAAGACCTCTAGTGACTGGTAGGGTCGGAGGATGCCCCGTTACCTCTTTATCGGACACTGGAGGATCCCGAACCACCATCAGAACCACTAATATCAATAACGTAAATTGGGAAATACAAGGTAAAGTTGCCCTAAGTGGATTCACAGGACATTCACAAGTGGGACATGTGAGTGTACTGTTGGAGGTAAGGATAGGAGACATCGCATTGGAGCATTCAGTAGTGTTGGTGGAATTACCCAGTGAGCAGGAACATGTACTGGGGTGTGAATACATGGTCAAAGTGCGGCTTTGTTTTGACCCAGTTCAGTGTATGATTTGGTAGATGCCAAATGTCATGAATAACATAACCACATGCAGATCCCAGTAGGAGAATATCAGGATAGAATATGCACAATGGGTGAAATGTAGTGTGACGTACCCGTGACATGTGACAGTGGTGTACTTGTCATGTGACAGGTGTTGAATCTATACTGGACTTGAGGTAATTGTGTTGTAATGGTGGAGTGATGTCATTTCCCCGCCAGTAGAGGTCATGTGACAGGTTTTTTTTACAAGATATAAAAGGAGGACCCCTCCCTGTGAGGAGGGGCAGTTCGTGGCTGGATTTGCCATGTTGACTCCATGCCACTGCGTGATTTAATGTATGATGCAGTTTAGTTGAAAAATGGAGTTTTATCTAATGTTTAAAGTTTAAAAGGTCATTGCCAGCAGTTTCTTTATAATACTGCTAGTTGAGAATCAGTGGAGAGTGAAGACCGGAGTTCGGGAGCTAAAAGATCGAGGAAAGTCGATTTCGACGGTGAAACAGTTTTGACCTTGTTTGATCCTCATTTGGAAGGAATTCGTTGACTGTGCTCGTGTTAATCCCTGTGAATAGCAGAAAGGATTGAGTACAGTTTTGTAAAGGAAAGGTCAGTGCCTTTAAGCCGTTTCATTTCCGTCTTTGTAAACTCTTCGTAGGAAAAGTATAGTTCAACTGGGAATCGCAACAAGACGACGTGAAAGAGAATTTAAATCATCTTAAAAAGTTTCTCCCTTAAATGGACTGTAATCATTTTGAACTTTTGCAATACTACTTTGAAGAACAGTTTTTGCGACATCGCTTTAAGAACTGTTTAAGCTTCGTTGCTTTAAGAACTGTTTAAGCTGCCACACAGCAGCTGATTTCCGGTTACGTTAGTGATTTGTTTACTTTTGGGGGTTTGTTTTTCAGTGTTTAATAAACGTTTTGTTTGTTATCAAAACCCTGCCTCACTCGTATATTTACTGTTGCTTGAATCCGTAACAGTGGATAAAACTGGAGATGAGCAATGATCAGAAAGTGCAGCAAATTATTGCACAGAACTCAGGGGCATTTGCAAGAAACAAGCATGACTGTGGAAAGATGTCTGGCAGTGTGTGCGTACAAGGTCCTGACCTCAAAACACAGAAGCAATATGAGTTTCCCAAAAAATCAGAGGAAGATGTGGGTAAGGTAATCAGCTTTGGTACACAAGGGGTACTGCGGTCAATAGCCTCCACTAATAACTCATACATACGGCCAGTGAGGAAACCAGATGGTAGTTGGAGGTTCACAATCGACTATTGAGAGCTGAATAAAGTAACTCTTTCACCAGCCCCAACTGTAGCAACTAACCCGGAGACAGTGGTCAAACCAATGAAAGGGCACAATGGTTCATAGTTTTTGACATCAATAATGGATTTTAGTCTATCCACTCAATGAAAGTTTGCATTTACCTTTCAGGGACAGCAGTGTACATGGACTGCCCTAACACAGGGGTTCCATAATTCCCCATCTGTTTTTCACCGGAGCTTAAGGGAAAAGTTAAAATGGTTTTCAAAGCCCAAGTGCTTGGTACAATATGTAAATGATCTACTTCTGCAGTCTGAAACCAAGCAGGAACATTATCAGCTACTGACAGGACTGTTACAATTCTCACTTGCCTTGGGATTTAAGGAAAACCCTAAAAAAGCACAGGTGATGAAACAAGAAGTTAGTTACTTGGGAATGGTCTTGACAGCTGGAAAAAGAGAAATTGATGAGCAAAGAGCAGAATAGGTTATGAAACTACCTATTCCCTGAGACCTGAAAGCACTGCGGTCATTTCTGGGGCTGACACGATACTGCAGGCATCACATTGATGGATTTTCCACTCAAGCAGCTCCTTTGATGGAGTCACTGAAAAACCATGTGGTTGGGAATGGAAACCAGGTCACACCCAGGCCATCACAGCTCTGAAGCAAGCATTGGGCACTGCGCCTGCTTCAGAAACCCCAAATCCGAATGAACCATTCTCATAGGAGTTGTCTACAACTAATACCACCCTCTCAACTTTTGAATTAAAGGAAACACATGGGAAGTTAAGACCAGCAGCATATGCATCAGACATACTCTCACTAGTAGAACAGGGGTATCCTGTATGTGAAAGCACTTGTTAGAAGTTTTCTGGGCAGTACAACATTTTGCCTACACAGTGGGACTTAATCCCCTTACAATACTGACAGAACAGACCCCCATACCTGACGAAGGGTATCGGCCCGAAACGTCGACAGTGCTTCTCCTTATAGATGCTGCCTGGCCTGCTGTGTTCCACCAGCATTTTGTGTGTGTGTGTTGTTTCATATACCCTATAGACAGTCTAGTGGAATTCTGGAAATGATGAATCAAACACTAAAAAGGATGATTGCAAAAATGGTGCAACATCATGAACAACATGGCAGGTAGTTTTACCTTATGTTCTGTTGATAATAAGAAATACAGTGGCATCATCAACAGGTTACACCCCTTAAAAACTCATGACCGGAAGGGACATAGAGAATTAGAGGAGCTGTTATGGTTAGATTTGTCAGAACCCAAGATCGATGGATTGTGTCAGACAAGTGGGTACAACAGTTGGTAGAGTCAGTGAAAGAGAGCAATTTTGTGGCAGCCCACCAAACAGGAAAGAAGTAACAGTGTAAAGCCTACTTTGACTCAAAAGTCAGTCCCAATGAATCAGTCCCATCAACCCACCTCATTTTTTAAATCCAAGGTTTTCAGGGCCCGATGAAATTACAGAGAAAGTATTCCTTTAGTGTACAAAGTTCTGACTTCTCCAGATAAAACTGGGTGGTCCAATATCAAACAGTTGTAACTGGTGGGGGAAATCAAGTATGTTATCAACATCCGCACGTTACAATTGATATGCATGATTTGGGAGACAAGGATGGAACAACTATTCCAAGAAGATGAGATCATGTCCTATCAAGGGGGTGATTTTCAGTCCCCTGATCCTGAGAACTGGGGAAGTTTTGTCAAAAGATCAAAGGAATATGAAGATAAGCCAGTGCTTGTCCTTCCTATCCCGAAACAAAATTGGGTGAGGAAAAATGGATGCTTCGAGTCCAAAGACAATTCGGAGTCTGAATTGGATGGACTTAAGTTAATTTAAAATTCAAACTGGAAGTAAAAGCAGATATTACCATTGCGTGTGACAAGTTTAACTCAACATGAAGCGAATAATGTACTTTGTTGCGATGGCATTAACCGTGACTGGAGCCATGGTCAGTCTTGTTCCAGAGCCAGTACAGAAGACAAACATGTCAACAGTGATATCATCGATGGGAAACACTTAGTGAATAAAAAAAAATCTTCTCAACTATCACTTGTCATATGGTCAAACAAAGGAGAAATGGAGGACTTAATTTTGGATTATACGCAGTAATGAAGGAGAACTTCGAGATCCAATGCACTGATACAGATGAATATCTGTGGGACTATGTTGTTACTGAGTTACTACCAGTTCCTCACTTGACTGCAGACCGGACTCCTGTTGTTGGGTTAGGCAAGGGGGATCATCCACCAATGGACTAAACACACTAAAATAATTAAAACACACACTGGTAAGGCAAACAGAATATTGAGTGACCCAGGATTTGGAGTAAGTTTTGGAATTGGGGGTCAAATGTTCTTATATGTCCATGAGTACGAATAGTATCACATGCTGAGGTAATACCAGTTTTATGTACCCCGATAATTGTATTGCTCAATGTATATCAACTGAGCGGGCTAAAATATGGAAAAAATGGAAGTTAATTGTTGTTGTAAAGTGAGTGAATTTGGTCAGTAAATGTTCATATTGTGATCATTATTATAAGGGGTGTTTCTTGTAAGTAGCTGCCCGAGCTTCACTGGACTTTCCAGCTGTTCAATTATTTCCAAATGCCTGAGCCTCACTGGCTTGTCCAGGTGGATTAATTGTTTTTAGCTGCCCGAGCCTCATTGGACCATCCTGGTGGATCATTTTTTCCTGCTGCCAGAGACTACTGGACATTAAACTCCATCCTTTCTCCCCGGCACAGTCACTTCACACTGAACCATCTGAATGCGGCCCTCCATTGGTTGGAGTTGACCATGGATGTATCATCCCTGCTCTCTTGTGATACACCAGCCTGGGCAGTATGATGTTGAGAGCAAGTTGTTACCCATGCAGCTGGCTCCCCGTCTCCATGCAGCTGTTGAATCCAAAAGAACGGCAGAGACCGACACAGGTTCATACCAGCAGCGTCACTGGAGTTGCCAGTCAGCGTTGAACTCAACTGCCTTACGGTCTTCATTTCCAGATTTTTCCTCGAAGTTTACTCCCAAAGCTTTCCCCATGAGTGAGTTTCGGCACAAGTCACGGGAAATCTGAGATCTGAATTTTTCATCTCCTAGATGAGCTGGTAATCAGGGCTGACAAGCCCCATCTGCCTAAAGCGACTGGTTTTAATTTGCCAGTAACCTGCCTTTGCCCCTTCTCCTGTCAGAAGAAACGGGTCTATCGGGGTTAGTAACTAAGCCAAACATGAAGACACAAAGCTGGATTTGGTTGTCAGAGTCTATTTGTGACACCTGCCTTTGGGAACATTTAATGTGCAATGGGAGCTTATTCCCAGTACATACCTTCAGCAACCTCTTTTACACCATCCAGATCAAAAGTATAATGGTGGAACTCACATTGGCCCAAGCTACACCTGCCTTCTGTGGGGTACACACAAGAACAACACGGAAGAAAGAGGAACAAGAATTGGATAGGTATATGGACAGGAAAGGAATGGAGGGTTATGGGCTGAGTGCAGGTCGGTGGGACTTGGTGAGAGTAAGCATTCGACATTGACGAGGTGGCCTGACTCTGTGCTGTAATTGTTATATGGTTATAAGCTTATGGTGAATCAGGTCTCTAAGCTGGAGGAGTACCTGTTGCCATGGGTGGATGACCTGTTTGCGACCCTTTCAGGGGGTAAGCTGTTCACAGAGCTGGACATGAGCTATGCTTACCTTGCTGCTGCTCGACAAGGATTCAAAGGAGTACGTCACTTACAACTTGCACAACGGATTATTGAAATACAGTCACCTGGTGTTTGGAGTGGCGTCTAGCCCCGTCATTTTTCAAAGGACAATGGACACTTTGCTGCAGGGAATTCTGCACGTAGCAGTGTATCTTGATGATATTTTGATCACTGGAGCCACGGAGTGGGAGCATCTGGCTAACTTAGAACAGGTGCTGAAGAGTCTCTCAGACTCAGGACTGCGATTGAAACGTAGAAAATGTGTGTTCCTGGCTCTGACTGTGACCTACCTGGGACACACGATTACAGCTGAGGGGCTTTGCCCTGTGGAGGACAAAGTGAGAGCTATCAAGGAGGCCCCAAGCCCCAAGAGCGTCACTGAACTTAAATCGTTTTGGGGCATGGTGAATTATTATGGCAAGTTTCTTCCTGACCTCTCAAAGGCCCCACTGTATAAGCTGCTTCACAATGACACTAAGTGGCAGTGGGGTGAAGGGAAGGAGGAAGCTTTCAAAGAAGAGGAATAACTCCTACAATCAGCGAAGCTGCTTGTTCACTGTGACCCAGACAAGGTCACCCTTTCACACAACGCTTCACCCTGTGGAGTCGGGGCAGTTCTCTCACATTTGATGGAGGACCGTTCAGAGAAGCCTATTGGTTTTGCTTCACGTACCCTGACGGCTGCTGAGAATGGATAGTCACAGCCAGACAAAGAAGGTCTGGCCGTTGTTTTTACGGTCAGACGCTTTCATCAGTACCTCTATGGACGTGCATTCACAATTTATATGGACCATAAACCACTGATGAACCTATTCAGTGAGCCAGATGCATTCCACTGCTAGCCTCAGCCAGGATACAGCATTGGGCTCTCACATTGTCAGCCTACCAGTATACTATCGTGTACAGAGCGAGTGGGGATAATGCAAATACTGATGTGCTGAGTCAACTGTCTTTACCTGAGACACCTGTTACTACATATGGGCCTCCTGTGTTTTCACTGGAGGGACTGTCAGAGACACCTGTAAAGGCGACCCAGATCAAGCAATGGACAGGAGGGACCCAGTCCTGTGCCAAGTCAAGACTTTCCTTTTACAAGGTTGGCACAGAGTACTGGAAGGAGAGGAACTGAGGCCTTATGACAAACGTGACAGAACTGAGTCTGCAGGATGGCTGCAATTTCTGGGGGGGCGGCGAGGGTCATCGTGCCTCCCCTGGCCGTTCACAGATTGTGGATGAAATTCATGAGACTCATCCAGGGGAGTCTCAGATGAAAAGCCTTGCAGGATCCTACACCTAGTGGCGATGAATGGACCAGGATCTGGAGAACAAGGTAAACTCATGCACACAATGTCAGACCCCATAAACCTCCCTGTCTCTGTAACCCACTCCAACCCCTATAAACCTCCCTGTCTCTGTAACCCACTCCAACCCCTATAAACCTCCGTCTCTGTAACACCCACCAACCCCTATAAACCTCCGTCTCTGTAACCCACTCCAACCCCTATAAACCTCCCTGTCTCTGTAACCCACTCCAACCCCTATAAACCTCCCTGTCTCTGTAACCCACTCCAACCCCATAGACCTCCCTGTCTCTGTAACCCACTCCAACCCCTATAAACAACCCTGTCTCTGTAACCCACTCCAACCCCTATAAAGCTCCCTGTCTCTGTAACCCACTCCAACCCCTATAAACCTCCCTGTCTCTGTAACCCACTCCAACGCCTATAAACCTCCCTGTCTCTGTAACCCCCTCCAACCCCTATAAACCTGCATCTCTGTAACCCACTCCAAACCCTATAAACCTCCCTGTCTCTGTAACCCAATCCAAACCCTATAAACCTCCCTGTCTCTGTAACCACTCCAACCCCTATGAACCTCCCTGTCTCTGTAACCCACTCCAACCCCTATAAACCTCCGTCTCTGTAACCCTCACCAAACCCCATAACCTTCCCTGTCTCTGTAACCCCCACCAAACCCTATAAACATCCGTCTCTGTAACCCCCACGAACCCCTATAAACCTCCGTCTCTGTAACCCACACCAACCCCTATAAACCTCCGTCTCTGTAACCCACTCCAACCCCTATAAACCTCCATGTCTCTGTAACCCAATACAAACCCTTTAAACCTCCCTGTCTCTGTAACCCACTCCAACCCCTATAGACCTCCCTGTCTCTGTAACCCACTCCAACCTTATAAACCTCCGTCTCTGTAACCCCCACCAACCCTTATAAACCTCCGTCTCTGTAACCCACTCCAACCCCTATAAACCTCCCTGTCTCTGTAACCCACTCCAAACCCTTTAAACCTCCCTGTCTCTGTAACCCGCAACAAACCCTTTAAACCTCCCTGTCTCTGTAACCCCCACCAAACTCTGTAAACCTCCCTGTCTCTGTAACCCCCACCAAACCCTATAAACCTCCCTGTCTCTGTAACCCCCACCAAACCCTATAAACCTCCCTGTCTCTGTAACCCCCACCGAACCCTATAAACCTCCCTGTCTCTGTAACCCCCACCAAACCCTATAAACCACCCTGTCTCTGTAACTCCCACCAAACCCTGTAAACCTCCCTGTCTCTGTAACCCACTCCAACCCCTATATACCTCCCTGTCTCTGTAATCCCCAGCAAACCCTATAAACCTCCCTGTCTCTGTAACCTCCACCAAACCCTATAAACCTCCCTGTCTCTGTAACCCCCACCAAACCCTATAAACCTCCCTGTCTCTGTAACTCCCACCAAACCCTGTAAACCTCCCTGTCTCTGTAACCCACTCCAACCCCTATATACCTCCCTGTCTCTGTAATCCCCACCAAACCCTATAAACATCCCTGTCTTTGTAACCCCCACCAAACCCTATAAACCTCCCTATGTAACCCCCACCAAACCCTATAAACCTCCCTGTCTATGTAACCCCCACCAAACCCTATAAACCTCCCTGTCTCAGAAACCCCCTCCAACCCCTATAAACCTCCCTGTCTCCGTAACCCACTCCAACCCCTATAAACCTCCCTGTCTCTGCAACCCACTCCAACACCTATAGACCTCCCTGTCTCTGTAACCCACTCCAAACCCTATAAACCTCCGTCTCTGTAACCCCCAACAAACCCTGTAAACATCCCTGTCTCTGTAACCCCCACCAAACCCTATAAACCTCCCTGTCTCTGTAACCCCCTCCAACCCCTATAAACCTCCCTGTCTCTGTAACCCCCTCCAACCCCTATAAACCTCCCTGTCTCCGTAACCCACTCCAACCCCTATAAACCTCCCTGTCTCTGTAACCCACTCCAAACCCTATAAACCTCCCTGTCTCTGTAACCCCCAACAAACCCTATAAACCTCCCTGTCTCGGTAACCAGCACCAAACCCTATAAACCTCCCTGTCTCCGTAACCCCCAGCAAACCCTATAAACCTCCCTGTCTCTGTAACCCACTCCAAACACTATAAACCTCCCTGTCTCTGTAACCCCCACCAAACCCTATATACCTCCCTGTCTCTGTAACCCCCATCAAACCCTATAGACCTCCCTGTCTCTGTAACCCTCTCCAACCCCTATAAACCTCCCTGTCTCTGTAACCCACTCCAAACCCTATAAACCTCCCTGTCTCTGTAAGCCCCTCCAACCCCGATAAACCTCCCTGTCTCTGTAACGCCCACCAAACCCTATAAACCTCCCTGTCTCTGTAACCCCCTCCAACCCCTATAAACCTCCCTGTCTCCGTAACCCCCAGCAAACCCTATAAACCTCCCTGACTCTGTAACCCACTCCAACCCCTATAAACATCCATCTCTATAACCCACTCCAACCCCTATAAACCTCCCTATCTCTGTAACCCCCACCAACCCCTATAAACCTCCCTGTCTCTGTAACCCACTCCAACCCCTCTAAACCTCCCTGTCTCTGTAACCCACTCCAACCCCTATAAACCTCCGTCTCTGTAACCCCCACCAAACCCTATAAACCTCCCTGTCTCTGTAACCGACTCCAACCCCTCTAAACCTCCCTGACTCTGTAACCCACTCCAACCCCTATAAACCTCCGTCTCTGTAACCCCCAGCAAACCCTATAAACCTCCCTGTCTCTGTAACCCCCACCAACCCCTATAAACCTCCGTCTCTGTAACCCACTCCAACCCCTATAGACCTCCATGTCTCGGTAACTCCCACCAACCCCTATAAACCTCCGTCTCTGTAACCCCCACCAACCACTATAGACCTCCCTGTCTCTGTAACCCCCACCAAACCCTATAAACCTCCCTGTCTCTGTAAACCTCTCCAACCCCTATAAACCACCCTGTCTCTGTAACCCCCACCAACCCCTATAAACCTCCGTCTCTGTAACCCACTCCAACCCCTATAGACCTCCCTGTCTCTGTAACCCCCTCCAACCCCTATAAACCTCCCTGTCTCCGTAACCCACTCCAACCCCTATAAACCTCCCTGTCTCTGTAACCCACTCCAAACCCTATAAACCTCCGTGTCTCTGTAACCCCCACCAAACCCTATAAACCTCCCAGTCTCGGTAACCAGCACCAAACCCTATAAACCTCCCTGTCTCCGTAACCCCCAGCAAACCCTATAAACCTCCCTGTCTCTGTAACCCACTCCAAACACTATAAACCTCCCTGTCTCTGTAACCCCCACCAAACCCTATATACCTCCCTGTCTCTGTAACCCCCATCAAACCCTATAGACCTCCCTGTCTCTGTAACCCTCTCCAACCCCTATAAACCTCCCTGTCTCTGTAACCCACTCCAAACCCTATAAACCTCCCTGTCTCTGTAAGCCCCTCCAACCCCGATAAACCTCCCTGTCTCTGTAACCCCCACCAAACCCTATAAACCTCCCTGTCTCGGTAACCCCCTCCAACCCCTATAAACCTCCCTGTCTCCGTAACCCCCAGCAAACCCTATAAACCTCCCTGTCTCTGTAACCCACTCCAACCACTATAAACATCCATCTCTATAACCCACTCCAACCCCTAGAGACCTCCCTGTCTCTGTAACCCACTCCAACCCCTATAAACCTCTCTGTCTCTGTAACCCCCACCAACCGCTATAAACCTCCCTGTCTCTGTAACCCCCACCAAACCCTTTAAACCTCACTGTCTCTGTAACCCACTCCAACCCCTATAAACCTCCCTGTCTCTGTAACCCCCACCAACCCCTATAAACCTCAGTTTCTGTAACCCACTCCAAACTCTATAAACCTCCGTCTCTGTAACCAACTCCAACCCCTATAGAACTCCATGACTCTGTAACTCCCACCAACCCCTATAAACCTCCGTCTCTGTAACCCCCACCAACCCCTTTAGACCTCCCTGTCTCTGTAACCCCATCCAACCCCTATAAACCTCCCTGTCTCCGTAACCCCCAGCAAACCCTATAAACCTCCCTGTCTCTGTAACCCACTCCAAACACTATAAACCTCCCTGTCTCTGTAACCCCCTCCAAACCCTATATACCTCCCTGTCTCTGTAACCCCCATCAAACCCTATAGACCTCCCTGTCTCTGTAACCCACTCCAAACCCTATAAACCTCCCTGTCTCTGTAAGCCCCTCCAACCCCGATAAACCTCCCTGTCTCTGTAACGCCCACCAAACCCTATAAACCTCCCTGTCTCTGTAACCCCCTCCAACCCCTATAAACCTCCCTGTCTCCGTAACCCCCAGCAAACCCTATAAACCTCCCTGTCTCTGTAACCCACTCCAACCCCTATAAACATCCATCTCTATAACCCACTCCAACCCCTATAGACCTCCCTGTCTCTGTAACCCACTCCAACCCCTATAAACCTCTCTGTCTCTGTAACCCCCACCAACCGCTATAAACCTCCCTGTCTCTGTAACCCCCACCAAACCCTTTAAATCTCCCTGTCTCTGTAACCCACTCCAACCCCTATAAACCTCCTTGTGTCTGTAACCCCCACGAAACCCTATAAACCTCCCTGTCTCTGTAACCCACTCCAACCCCTATAAACCTCCCTATCTCTGTAACCCCCACCAACCCCTATAAACCTCCCTGTCTCTGTAACCCACTCCAACCCCTCTAAACCTCCCTGTCTCTGTAACCCACTCCAACCCCTATAAACCTCCGTCTCTGTAACCCCCACCAAACCCTATAAACCTCCCTGTCTCTGTAACCGACTCCAACCCCTCTAAACCTCCCTGTCTCTGTAACCCACTCCAACCCCTATAAACCTCCGTCTCTGTAACCCCCAGCAAACCCTATAAACCTCCCTGTCTCTGTAACCCCCAGCAACCCCTATAAACCTCCGTCTCTGTAACCCACTCCAACCCCTATAGACCTCCATGTCTCGGTAACTCCCACCAACCCCTATAAACCTCCGTCTCTGTAACCCCCACCAACCACTATAGACCTCCCTGTCTCTGTAACCCCCACCAAACCCTATAAACCTCCCTGTCTCTGTAACCCGCTCCAACCCCTATAAACCACCCTGTCTCTGTAACCCCCACCAACCCCTATAAACCTCCGTCTCTGTAACCCACTCCAACCCCTATAGACCTCCCTGTCTCTGTAACCCCCTCCAACCCCTATAAACCTCCCTGTCTCCGTAACCCACTCCAACCCCTATAAACCTCCCTGTCTCTGTAACCCACTCCAAACCCTATAAACCTCCCTGTCTCTGTAACCCCCACCAAACCCTATAAACCTCCCAGTCTCGGTAACCAGCACCAAACCCTATAAACCTCCCTGTCTCCGTAACCCCCAGCAAACCCTATAAACCTCCCTGTCTCTGTAACCCACTCCAAACACTATAAACCTCCCTGTCTCTGTAACCCCCACCAAACCCTATATACCTCCCTGTCTCTGTAACCCCCATCAAACCCTATAGACCTCCCTGTCTCTGTAACCCTCTCCAACCCCTATAAACCTCCCTGTCTCTGTAACCCACTCCAAACCCTATAAACCTCCCTGTCTCTGTAAGCCCCTCCAACCCCGATAAACCTCCCTGTCTCTGTAACCCCCACCAAACCCTATAAACCTCCCTGTCTCGGTAACCCCCTCCAACCCCTATAAACCTCCCTGTCTCCGTAACCCCCAGCAAACCCTATAAACCTCCCTGTCTCTGTAACCCACTCCAACCCCTATAAACATCCATCTCTATAACCCACTCCAACCCCTAGAGACCTCCCAGTCTCTGTAACCCACTCCAACCCCTATAAACCTCTCTGTCTCTGTAACCCCCACCAACCGCTATAAACCTCCCTGTCTCTGTAACCCCCACCAAACCCTTTAAACCTCCCTGTCTCTGTAACCCACTCCAACCCCTATAAACCTCCCTGTCTCTGTAACCCCCACCAACCCCTATAAACCTCAGTTTCTGTAACCCACTCCAAACTCTATAAACCTCCGTCTCTGTAACCAACTCCAACCCCTATAGAACTCCATGACTCTGTAACTCCCACCAACCCCTATAAACCTCCGTCTCTGTAACCCCCACCAACCCCTTTAGACCTCCCTGTCTCTGTAACCCCATCCAACCCCTATAAACCTCCCTGTCTCCGTAACCCCCAGCAAACCCTATAAACCTCCCTGTCTCTGTAACCCACTCCAAACACTATAAACCTCCCTGTCTCTGTAACCCCCTCCAAACCCTATATACCTCCCTGTCTCTGTAACCCCCATCAAACCCTATAGACCTCCCTGTCTCTGTAACCCACTCCAAACCCTATAAACCTCCCTGTCTCTGTAAGCCCCTCCAACCCCGATAAACCTCCCTGTCTCTGTAACGCCCACCAAACCCTATAAACCTCCCTGTCTCTGTAACCCCCTCCAACCCCTATAAACCTCCCTGTCTCCGTAACCCCCAGCAAACCCTATAAACCTCCCTGTCTCTGTAACCCACTCCAACCCCTATAAACATCCATCTCTATAACCCACTCCAACCCCTATAGACCTCCCTGTCTCTGTAACCCACTCCAACCCCTATAAACCTCTCTGTCTCTGTAACCCCCACCAACCGCTATAAACCTCCCTGTCTCTGTAACCCCCACCAAACCCTTTAAATCTCCCTGTCTCTGTAACCCACTCCAACCCCTATAAACCTCCTTGTGTCTGTAACCCCCACGAAACCCTATAAACCTCCCTGTCTCTGTAACCCACTCCAACCCCTATAAACCTCCCTATCTCTGTAACCCCCACCAACCCCTATAAACCTCCCTGTCTCTGTAACCCACTCCAACCCCTCTAAACCTCCCTGTCTCTGTAACCCACTCCAACCCCTATAAACCTCCGTCTCTGTAACCCCCACCAAACCCTATAAACCTCCCTGTCTCTGTAACCGACTCCAACCCCTCTAAACCTCCCTGTCTCTGTAACCCACTCCAACCCCTATAAACCTCCGTCTCTGTAACCCCCAGCAAACCCTATAAACCTCCCTGTCTCTGTAACCCCCAGCAACCCCTATAAACCTCCGTCTCTGTAACCCACTCCAACCCCTATAGACCTCCATGTCTCGGTAACTCCCACCAACCCCTATAAACCTCCGTCTCTGTAACCCCCACCAACCACTATAGACCTCCCTGTCTCTGTAACCCCCACCAAACCCTATAAACCTCCCTGTCTCTGTAACCCTCTCCAACCCCTATAAACCACCCTGTCTCTGTAACCCCCACCAACCCCTATAAACCTCCGTCTCTGTAACCCACTCCAACCCCTATAGACCTCCCTGTCTCTGTAACCCCCTCCAACCCCTATAAACCTCCCTGTCTCCGTAACCCACTCCAACCCCTATAAACCTCCCTGTCTCTGTAACCCACTCCAAAACCTATAAACCTCCCTGTCTCTGTAACCCCCACCAAACCCTATAAACCTCCCAGTCTCGGTAACCAGCACCAAACCCTATAAACCTCCCTGTCTCCGTAACCCCCAGCAAACCCTATAAACCTCCCTGTCTCTGTAACCCACTCCAAACACTATAAACCTCCCTGTCTCTGTAACCCCCACCAAACCCTATATACCTCCCTGTCTCTGTAACCCCCATCAAACCCTATAGACCTCCCTGTCTCTGTAACCCTCTCCAACCCCTATAAACCTCCCTGTCTCTGTAACCCACTCCAAACCCTATAAACCTCCCTGTCTCTGTAAGCCCCTCCAACCCCGATAAACCTCCCTGTCTCTGTAACCCCCACCAAACCCTATAAACCTCCCTGTCTCGGTAACCCCCTCCAACCCCTATAAACCTCCCTGTCTCCGTAACCCCCAGCAAACCCTATAAACCTCCCTGTCTCTGTAACCCACTCCAACCCCTATAAACATCCATCTCTATGACCCACTCCAACCCCTAGAGACCTCCCTGTCTCTGTAACCCACTCCAACCCCCTTAAACCTCTCTGTCTCTGTAACCCCCACCAACCGCTATAAACCTCCCTGTCTCTGTAACCCCCACCAAACCCTTTAAACCTCCCTGTCTCTGTAACCCACTCCAACCCCTATAAACCTCCTTGTGTCTGTAACCCCCACGAAACCCTATAAACCTCCGTGTCTCTGTAACCCCCACCAAACCCTATAAACCTCCCAGTCTCGGTAACCAGCACCAAACCCTATAAACCTCCCTGTCTCCGTAACCCCCAGCAAACCCTATAAACCTCCCTGTCTCTGTAACCCACTCCAAACACTATAAACCTCCCTGTCTCTGTAACCCCCACCAAACCCTATATACCTCCCTGTCTCTGTAACCCCCACCAAACCCTATAAACCTCCCTGTCTCTGTAACCCTCTCCAACCCCTATAAACCTCCCTGTCTCTGTAACCCACTCCAAACCCTATAAACCTCCCTGTCTCTGTAAGCCCCTCCAACCCCGATAAACCTCCCTGTCTCTGTAACCCCCACCAAACCCTATAAACCTCCCAGTCTCGGTAACCCCCTCCAACCCCTATAAACCTCCCTGTCTCCGTAACCCCCAGCAAACCCTATAAACCTCCCTGTCTCTGTAACCCACTCCAACCCGTATAAACATCCATCTCTATGACCCACTCCAACCCCTAGAGACCTCCCTGTCTCTCTAACCCACTCCAACCCCCTTAAACCTCTCTGTCTCTGTAACCCCCACCAACCGCTATAAACCTCCCTGTCTCTGTAACCCCCACCAAACCCTTTAAACCTCCCTGTCTCTGTAACCCACTCCAACCCCTATAAACCTCCTTGTGTCTGTAACCCCCACGAAACCCTATAAACCTCCGTGTCTCTGTAACCCACTCCAACCCCTATAAACCTCCCTGTCTCTGTAAACCCCAACAAACCCTATAGACCACCCTGTCTCTGTAACCCCCACCAACCCCTATAAACCTCCGTCTCTGTAACCCACTCCAACCCCTATAGACCTCCATGTCTCGGTAACTCACACCAACCCCTATAAACCTCCGTCTCTGTAACCCCCACCAACCACTATAGACCTCCCTCTCTCTGTAACCCCCACCAAACCCTATAAACCTCCCTGTCTCTGTAACCCACTCCAACCCCTATAAACCTCCCTGTCTCTGTAACCCACTCCAACCCCTATAAACCTCCCTGTCTTGTAACCCCCACCAAACCCTATAAACCTCCCTGTCTCTGTAACCCACTCCAAACCCTATAAACCTCCCGGTGTCTGTAACCCCCACCAACCCCTATAAACCTCCCTGTCTCTGTAACCCACTACAATCCCTATAAAACTCCCTGTCGCTGTAACCCCCACCAAACCCTATAAACCTCCCTGTCTCTGTAACCCACTCCAACCCCTATAAACCTACTTGTGTCTGTAACCGCCCCCAACAATCCCTATAAATCTCCCTCTCTTTGTAACCCACTCCAACCCCTATAAACCTCCCTGTCTCTGTAACCCCCACCAAACCCTATAGACCTCCCTGTCTCTGTAACCTCCACCAACCCCTATAAACCTCCGTCTCTGTAACCAACTCCAACCCCTATAGACCTCCATGTCTCTGTAACTCCCACCAACCCTTATAAACCTCCCTGTCTCCGTAACCCCCAGCAAACCCTATAAACCTCCCTGTCTCTGTAACCCACTCCAAACCCTATATACATCCCTGTCTCTGTAACCCCCATCAAACCCTATAGACCTCCCTGTCTCTGTAACCCCCAGCAAACCCTATAAACCTCCCTGTCTCTGTAACCCACTCCAACACCTATAAACATCCATCTCTATAACCCACTCCAACCCCTATAGACCTCCCTGTCTCTGTAACCCACTCCAACCCCTATAAACCTCCCTGTCTCTGTAACCCCCACCAAACCCTATAAACCTCCCTGTCTCTGTAACCCCACCAAACCATATAAACCTCACTCTCTCTGTAACCCACTCCAACCCCCATAAACCTCCCTGTCTCTGTAACCCCCACCAAAACCTTTAAACCTCCCTGTCTCTGTAACCCACTCCAACCCCTATAAACCTCCCTGTCTCTGTAACCCCCACCAAACGCTTTAAACCTCCCTGTCTCTGTAACCCACTCCAACCCCTATAAACCTCCCTGTCTCTGTAAACCCCACCAAACCCTATAGACCACCCTGTCTCTGTAACCCCCACCAACCCCTATAAACCTCCGTCTCTGTAACCCACTCCAACCCCTATAGACCTCCATGTCTCTGTAACTCCCACCAACCCCTATAAACCTCCGTCTCTGTAACCCCCACCAACCCCTATAGACCTCCCTGTCTCTGTAACCCCCACCAAACCCTATAAACCTCCCTGTCTCTGTAACCCACTCCAACACCTATAAACCTCCCTGTCTCTGTAACCCACTCCAACCCCTATAAACCTCCCTGTCTTGTAACCCCCACCAAACCCTATAAACCTCCCAGTCTCTGTAACCCACTCCAAACCCTATAAACCTCCCTGTGTCTGTAACCCCCACCAACCCCTATAAACCTCCCTGTCTCTGTAACCCACTCCAAACCCTATAAACCTCCCTGTCGCTGTAACCCCCACCAAACCCTATAAACCTCCCTGTCTCTGTAACCCACTCCAACCCCTATAAACCTCCTTGTGTCTGTAACCCCCCCCAACAACCCCTATAAACCTCCCTCTCTGTAACCCACTCCAACCCCTATAAAACTCCCTGTCTCTGTAACCCCCACCAAACCCTATAGACCACCCTGTCTCTGTAACCCCCACCAACCCCTATAAACCTCAGTCTCTGTAACCCACTCCAAACTCTATAAACCTCCGTCTCTGTAACCAACGCCAACCCCTATAGACCTCCATGTCTCTGTAACTCCCACCAACCCCCACAAACCTCCGTCTCTGTAACCACCACCAACCCGTTTAGACCTCCCTGTCTCTGTAACCCCCACCAAACTCTATAAACCTCCCTGTCTCTGTAACCCACTCCAACCCCTATAAACCTCCCTGTCTCTGTAACCCACTCCAACCCCTATAAACCTCCCTGTCTTGTAACCCCCACCAAACCCTATAAACCTCCCTGTCTCTGTAACCCACTCCAAACCCTATAAACCTCCTGTGTCTGTAACCCCCACCAACCCCTATAAACCTCCCTGTCTCTGTAACCCACTCCAAACCCTATAAACCTCCCTGTCGCTGTAACCCCCACCAAACCCTATAAACCTCCCTGTCTCTGTAACCCACTCCAACACCTATAAACCTCCCTGTCTCTGTAACCCACTCCAACCCCTATAAACATCCCTGTCTCTGTAACCACCACCAAACCCTATAAACCTCCGTCTCTGTAACCCACTCCAACCCCTATAAACCTCCCTGTCTCTGTAAAGCCCACCAACCCCTATAAACCTCCCTGTCTCTGTAACCCCCACCAAACCCTATAGAACTCCCTGTCTCTGTAACCAACTCCAACCCCTATAAACCTCCCTGTCTCTGTAATCCCCACCAAACCCTATAAACCTCCGTCTCTGTAACCCACTCCAACCCCTATAAACCTCCCTGTCTCTGTAACCCACTCCAACCCATATAAACCTCCCTGTCTCTGTAACCCCCACCAAACTATATAAACCTCCCTGTCTCTGTAACCCACTCCAAACCCTATAAACCTCCCTGTGTCTGTAACCCCCACCAACCCGTATAAACCTCCCTGTCTCTGTAACCCACTCCAAACCCTATAAACCTCCCTGTCGCTGTAACCCCCACCAAACCCTATAAAGCTCCCTGTCTCTGTAACCCACTCCAACACCTATAAACCTCCCTGTCTCTGTAACCCCCTCCAACCCCTATAAACCTCCCTGTCTCTGTAACCACCACAAAACCCTATAAACCTCCGTCTCTGTAACCCACTCCAACCCCTATAAACCTCCCTGTCTCTGTAAAGCCCACCAACCCCTATAAACCTCCCTGTCTCTGTAACCCCCACCAAACCCTATAGACCTCCCTGTCTCTGTAACCAACTCCAACCCCTATAAACCTCCCTGTCTCTGTAATCCCCACCAAACCCTATAAACCTCCGTCTCTGTAACCCACTCCAACCCCTATAAACCTCCCTGTCTCTGTAACCCACTCCAACCCATATAAACCTCCCTGTCTCTGTAACCCCCACCAAACTATATAAACCTCCCTGTCTATGTAACCCCCACCAAACCCTATAAACCTCCGTCTCTGTAACCCACTCCAACCCCTATAGACCTCCCTGTCTCTGCAACACAATCCAACCCCTATAGACCTCCCTGTCTCTGTAAGTCACACCAACCCCTATAAGCCTCCCTGTCTCTGTAACCCCCACCAACCCCTATAAACCTCCCTATCTCTGTAACCCCAACCAACCCCTATAAACCTCCCTGTCTCTGTAACCCACTCCAACCCCTCTAAACCTCCCTGTCTCTGTAACCCACTCCAACCCCTATAAACCTCCGTCTCTGTAACCCACACCAAACCCTATAAACCTCCCTGTCTCTGTAACCGACTCCAACCCCTCTAAACCTCCCTGTCTCTGTAACCCACTCCAACCCCTATAAACCTCCGTCTCTGTAACCCCCACCAAACCCTATAAACCTCCCTGTCTCTGTAACCCACTCCAACCCCTATAAACCTCCCTGTCTCTGTAACCCACTCCAACCCCTATAAACCTCCCTGTCTTGTAATCCCCACCGAACCCTTTAAACCTCCCTGTCTCTGTAACCCACTCCAAACCCTATAAACCTCCCTGTGTCTGTAACCCCCACCAACCCCTATAAACCTCCCTGTCTCTGTAACCCACTCCAAACCCTGTAAAACTCCCTGTCGCTGTAACCCCCACCAAACCCTATAAACCTCCCTGTCTCTGTAACCCACTCCAACCCCTATAAACCTACTTGTGTCTGTAACCCCACCCAACAATCCCTATAAACCTCCATCTCTCTGTAACCCACTCCAACCCCTATAAACCTCCCTGTCTCTGTAACCCCCACCAAACCCTATAGACCTCCCTTTCTCTGTAACCCCCACCAACCCCTATAAACCTCAGTTTCTGTAACCCACTCCAAACTCTATAAACCTCCGTCTCTGTAACCAACTCCAACCCCTATAGAACTCCATGTCTCTGTAACTCCCACCAACCCCTATAAACCTCCGTCTCTGTAACCCCCACCAACCCCTTTAGACCTCCCTGTCTCTGTAACCCCATCCAACCCCTATAAGCCTCCCTGTCTCCGTAACGCCCAGCAAACCCTATAAACCTCCCTGTCTCTGTAACCCACTCCAAACCCTATAAACCTCCCTGTCTCTGTAACCCACACCAAACCCTATATACATCCCTGTCTCTGTAACCCCCACCAACCGCTATAAACCTCCCTGTCTCTGTAACCCCCACCAAACCCTTTAAACCTCCCTGTCTCTGTAACCCACTCCAACCCCTATAAACCTCCTTGTGTCTGTAACCCCCACGAAACCCTATAAACCTCCGTGTCTCTGTAACCCACTCCAACCCCTATAAACCTCCCTGTCTCTGTAAACCCCAACAAACCCTATAGACCACCCTGTCTCTGTAACCCCCACCAACCCCTATAAACCTCCGTCTCTGTAACCCACTCCAACCGCTATAGACCTCCATGTCTCGGTAACTCACACCAACCCCTATAAACCTCCGTCTCTGTAACCC
The DNA here is from genome assembly GCF_030144855.1 of Hypanus sabinus. Classification (NCBI taxonomy): domain Eukaryota; kingdom Metazoa; phylum Chordata; class Chondrichthyes; order Myliobatiformes; family Dasyatidae; genus Hypanus; species Hypanus sabinus. The sequence goes on from NW_026781684.1 coordinate 180,022, forward strand.
CCACCAACCACTATAGACCTCCCTCTCTCTGTAACCCCCACCAAACCCTATAAACCTCCCTGTCTCTGTAACCCACTCCAACCCCTATAAACCTCCCTGTCTCTGTAACCCACTCCAACCCCTATAAACCTCCCTGTCTTGTAACCCCCACCAAACCCTATAAACCTCCCTGTCTCTGTAACCCACTCCAAACCCTATAAACCTCCCGGTGTCTGTAACCCCCACCAACCCCTATAAACCTCCCTGTCTCTGTAACCCACTACAATCCCTATAAAACTCCCTGTCGCTGTAACCCCCACCAAACCCTATAAACCTCCCTGTCTCTGTAACCCACTCCAACCCCTATAAACCTACTTGTGTCTGTAACCGCCCCCAACAATCCCTATAAATCTCCCTCTCTTTGTAACCCACTCCAACCCCTATAAACCTCCCTGTCTCTGTAACCCCCACCAAACCCTATAGACCTCCCTGTCTCTGTAACCTCCACCAACCCCTATAAACCTCCGTCTCTGTAACCAACTCCAACCCCTATAGACCTCCATGTCTCTGTAACTCCCACCAACCCTTATAAACCTCCCTGTCTCCGTAACCCCCAGCAAACCCTATAAACCTCCCTGTCTCTGTAACCCACTCCAAACCCTATATACATCCCTGTCTCTGTAACCCCCATCAAACCCTATAGACCTCCCTGTCTCTGTAACCCCCAGCAAACCCTATAAACCTCCCTGTCTCTGTAACCCACTCCAACACCTATAAACATCCATCTCTATAACCCACTCCAACCCCTATAGACCTCCCTGTCTCTGTAACCCACTCCAACCCCTATAAACCTCCCTGTCTCTGTAACCCCCACCAAACCCTATAAACCTCCCTGTCTCTGTAACCCCACCAAACCATATAAACCTCACTCTCTCTGTAACCCACTCCAACCCCCATAAACCTCCCTGTCTCTGTAACCCCCACCAAAACCTTTAAACCTCCCTGTCTCTGTAACCCACTCCAACCCCTATAAACCTCCCTGTCTCTGTAACCCCCACCAAACGCTTTAAACCTCCCTGTCTCTGTAACCCACTCCAACCCCTATAAACCTCCCTGTCTCTGTAAACCCCACCAAACCCTATAGACCACCCTGTCTCTGTAACCCCCACCAACCCCTATAAACCTCCGTCTCTGTAACCCACTCCAACCCCTATAGACCTCCATGTCTCTGTAACTCCCACCAACCCCTATAAACCTCCGTCTCTGTAACCCCCACCAACTCCTATAGACCTCCCTGTCTCTGTAACCCCCACCAAACCCTATAAACCTCCCTGTCTCTGTAACCCACTCCAACACCTATAAACCTCCCTGTCTCTGTAACCCACTCCAACCCCTATAAACCTCCCTGTCTTGTAACCCCCACCAAACCCTATAAACCTCCCAGTCTCTGTAACCCACTCCAAACCCTATAAACCTCCCTGTGTCTGTAACCCCCACCAACCCCTATAAACCTCCCTGTCTCTGTAACCCACTCCAAACCCTATAAACCTCCCTGTCGCTGTAACCCCCACCAAACCCTATAAACCTCCCTGTCTCTGTAACCCACTCCAACCCCTATAAACCTCCTTGTGTCTGTAACCCCCCCCAACAACCCCTATAAACCTCCCTCTCTGTAACCCACTCCAACCCCTATAAAACTCCCTGTCTCTGTAACCCCCACCAAACCCTATAGACCACCCTGTCTCTGTAACCCCCACCAACCCCTATAAACCTCAGTCTCTGTAACCCACTCCAAACTCTATAAACCTCCGTCTCTGTAACCAACGCCAACCCCTATAGACCTCCATGTCTCTGTAACTCCCACCAACCCCCACAAACCTCCGTCTCTGTAACCACCACCAACCCGTTTAGACCTCCCTGTCTCTGTAACCCCCACCAAACTCTATAAACCTCCCTGTCTCTGTAACCCACTCCAACCCCTATAAACCTCCCTGTCTCTGTAACCCACTCCAACCCCTATAAACCTCCCTGTCTTGTAACCCCCACCAAACCCTATAAACCTCCCTGTCTCTGTAACCCACTCCAAACCCTATAAACCTCCTGTGTCTGTAACCCCCACCAACCCCTATAAACCTCCCTGTCTCTGTAACCCACTCCAAACCCTATAAACCTCCCTGTCGCTGTAACCCCCACCAAACCCTATAAACCTCCCTGTCTCTGTAACCCACTCCAACACCTATAAACCTCCCTGTCTCTGTAACCCACTCCAACCCCTATAAACATCCCTGTCTCTGTAACCACCACCAAACCCTATAAACCTCCGTCTCTGTAACCCACTCCAACCCCTATAAACCTCCCTGTCTCTGTAAAGCCCACCAACCCCTATAAACCTCCCTGTCTCTGTAACCCCCACCAAACCCTATAGAACTCCCTGTCTCTGTAACCAACTCCAACCCCTATAAACCTCCCTGTCTCTGTAATCCCCACCAAACCTTATAAACCTCCGTCTCTGTAACCCACTCCAACCCCTATAAACCTCCCTGTCTCTGTAACCCACTCCAACCCATATAAACCTCCCTGTCTCTGTAACCCCCACCAAACTATATAAACCTCCCTGTCTCTGTAACCCACTCCAAACCCTATAAACCTCCCTGTGTCTGTAACCCCCACCAACCCGTATAAACCTCCCTGTCTCTGTAACCCACTCCAAACCCTATAAACCTCCCTGTCGCTGTAACCCCCACCAAACCCTATAAAGCTCCCTGTCTCTGTAACCCACTCCAACACCTATAAACCTCCCTGTCTCTGTAACCCACTCCAACCCCTATAAACCTCCCTGTCTCTGTAACCACCACAAAACCCTATAAACCTCCGTCTCTGTAACCCACTCCAACCCCTATAAACCTCCCTGTCTCTGTAAAGCCCACCAACCCCTATAAACCTCCCTGTCTCTGTAACCCCCACCAAACCCTATAGACCTCCCTGTCTCTGTAACCAACTCCAACCCCTATAAACCTCCCTGTCTCTGTAATCCCCACCAAACCCTATAAACCTCCGTCTCTGTAACCCACTCCAACCCCTATAAACCTCCCTGTCTCTGTAACCCACTCCAACCCATATAAACCTCCCTGTCTCTGTAACCCCCACCAAACTATATAAACCTCCCTGTCTATGTAACCCCCACCAAACCCTATAAACCTCCGTCTCTGTAACCCACTCCAACCCCTATAGACCTCCCTGTCTCTGCAACACAATCCAACCCCTATAGACCTCCCTGTCTCTGTAAGTCACACCAACCCCTATAAGCCTCCCTGTCTCTGTAACCCCCACCAACCCCTATAAACCTCCCTATCTCTGTAACCCCAACCAACCCCTATAAACCTCCCTGTCTCTGTAACCCACTCCAACCCCTCTAAACCTCCCTGTCTCTGTAACCCACTCCAACCCCTATAAACCTCCGTCTCTGTAACCCACACCAAACCCTATAAACCTCCCTGTCTCTGTAACCGACTCCAACCCCTCTAAACCTCCCTGTCTCTGTAACCCACTCCAACCCCTATAAACCTCCGTCTCTGTAACCCCCACCAAACCCTATAAACCTCCCTGTCTCTGTAACCCACTCCAACCCCTATAAACCTCCCTGTCTCTGTAACCCACTCCAACCCCTATAAACCTCCCTGTCTTGTAATCCCCACCGAACCCTTTAAACCTCCCTGTCTCTGTAACCCACTCCAAACCCTATAAACCTCCCTGTGTCTGTAACCCCCACCAACCCCTATAAACCTCCCTGTCTCTGTAACCCACTCCAAACCCTGTAAAACTCCCTGTCGCTGTAACCCCCACCAAACCCTATAAACCTCCCTGTCTCTGTAACCCACTCCAACCCCTATAAACCTACTTGTGTCTGTAACCCCACCCAACAATCCCTATAAACCTCCATCTCTCTGTAACCCACTCCAACCCCTATAAACCTCCCTGTCTCTGTAACCCCCACCAAACCCTATAGACCTCCCTTTCTCTGTAACCCCCACCAACCCCTACAAACCTCAGTTTCTGTAACCCACTCCAAACTCTATAAACCTCCGTCTCTGTAACCAACTCCAACCCCTATAGAACTCCATGTCTCTGTAACTCCCACCAACCCCTATAAACCTCCGTCTCTGTAACCCCCACCAACCCCTTTAGACCTCCCTGTCTCTGTAACCCCATCCAACCCCTATAAGCCTCCCTGTCTCCGTAACGCCCAGCAAACCCTATAAACCTCCCTGTCTCTGTAACCCACTCCAAACCCTATAAACCTCCCTGTCTCTGTAACCCACACCAAACCCTATATACATCCCTGTCTCTGTAACCCCCATCAAACCCTATAGACCTCCCTGTCTCTGTAACCCCCAGCAAACCCTATAAACCTCCCTGTCTCTGTAACCCACTCCAACACCTATAAACATCCATCTCTATAACCCACTCCAACCCCTATAGACCTCCCTGTCTCTGTAACCCACTCCAACCCCTATAAACCTCCCTGTCTCTGTAACCCCCACCAAACCCTATAAACCTCCCTGTCTCTGTAACCCCACCAAACCCTATAAACCTCACTCTCTCTGTAACCCACTCCAACCCCCATAAACCTCCCTGTCTCTGTTACCCCCACCAAAACCTTTAAACCTCCCTGTCTCTGTAACCCACTCCAACCCCTATAAACCTCCCTGTCTCTGTAACCCCCACCAAACGCTTTAAACCTCCCTGTCTCTGTAACCCCCACCAAACCCTATAGACCACCCTGTCTCTGTAACCCCCACCAAACCCTATAAACCTCACTCTCTCTGTAACCCACTCCAACCCCCATAAACCTCCCTGTCTCTGTTACCCCCACCAAAACCTTTAAACCTCCCTGTCTCTGTAACCCACTCCAACCCCTATAAACCTCCCTGTCTCTGTAACCCCCACCAAACGCTTTAAACCTCCCTGTCTCTGTAACCCCCACCAAACCCTATAGACCACCCTGTCTCTGTAACCCCCACCAAACCCTATAAACCTCCCTGTCTCTGTAACCCCACCAAACCCTATAAACCTCACTCTCTCTGTAACCCACTCCAACCCCCATAAACCTCCCTGTCTCTGTTACCCCCACCAAAACCTTTAAACCTCCCTGTCTCTGTAACCCACTCCAACCCCTATAAACCTCCCTGTCTCTGTAACCCCCACCAAACGCTTTAAACCTCCCTGTCTCTGTAACCCCCACCAAACCCTATAGACCACCCTGTCTCTGTAACCCCCACCAACCCCTATAAACCTCCGTCTCTGTAACCCACTCCAACCCCTATAGACCTCCATGTCTCTGTAACTCCCACCAACCCCTATAAACCTCCGTCTCTGTAACCCCCACCAACCCCTATAGACCTCCCTGTCTCTGTAACCCCCACCAAACCCTATAAACCTCCCTGTCTCTGTAACCCACTCCAACCCCTATAGACCTCCCTGTCTCTGTAACACACTCCAACCCCTATAGACCTCCCTGTCTCTGTAACCCCCAGCAAACCCTATAAACCTCCCTGTCTCTGTAACCCACTCCAACCCCTATAGACCTCCCTGTCTCTGTAAGTCACACCAACCCCTATAAACCTCCCTGTCTCTGTAACCCCCACCAAGCCCTATAAACCTCCCTATCTCTGTAACCCCCACCAACCCCTATAAACCTCCCTGTCTCTGTAACCCACTCCAACCCCTCTAAACCTCCCTGTCTCTGTAACCCACTCCAAACCCTATAAACCTCCCTGTCTCTGTAACCGACTCCAACCCCTCTAAACCTCCCTGTCTCTGTAACCCACTCCAACCCCTATAAACCTCCGTCTCTGTAACCCCCACCAAACCCTATAAACCTCCCTGTCTCTGTAACCCACTCCAACCCCTATAAACCTCCCTGTCTCTGTAACCCACTCCAACCCCTATAAACCTCCCTGTCTTGTAATCCCCACCGAACCCTTTAAACCTCCCTGTCTCTGTAACCCACTCCAAACCCTATAAACCTCCCTGTGTCTGTAACCCCCACCAACCCCTATAAACCTCCCTGTCTCTGTAACCCACTCCAAACCCTGTAAAACTCCCTGTCGCTGTAACCCCCACCAAACCCTATAAACCTCCCTGTCTCTGTAACCCACTCCAACCCCTATAAACCTACTTGTGTCTGTAACCCCACCCAACAATCCCTATAAACCTCCATCTCTCTGTAACCCACTCCAATCCCTATAAACCTCCCTGTCTCTGTAACCCCCACCAAACCCTATAGACCTCCCTTTCTCTGTAACCCCCACCAACCCCTATAAACCTCAGTTTCTGTAACCCACTCCAAACTCTATAAACCTCCGTCTCTGTAACCAACTCCAACCCCTATAGAACTCCATGTCTCTGTAACTCCCACCAACCCCTATAAACCTCCGTCTCTGTAACCCCCACCAACCCCTTTAGACCTCCCTGTCTCTGTAACCCCATCCAACCCCTATAAGCCTCCCTGTCTCCGTAACGCCCAGCAAACCCTATAAACCTCCCTGTCTCTGTAACCCACTCCAAACCCTATAAACCTCCCTGTCTCTGTAACCCACACCAAACCCTATATACATCCCTGTCTCTGTAACCCCCATCAAACCCTATAGACCTCCCTGTCTCTGTAACCCCCAGCAAACCCTATAAACCTCCCTGTCTCTGTAACCCACTCCAACACCTATAAACATCCATCTCTATAACCCACTCCAACCCCTATAGACCTCCCTGTCTCTGTAACCCACTCCAACCCCTATAAACCTCCCTGTCTCTGTAACCCCCACCAAACCCTATAAACCTCCCTGTCTCTGTAACCCCACCAAACCCTATAAACCTCACTCTCTCTGTAACCCACTCCAACCCCCATAAACCTCCCTGTCTCTGTTACCCCCACCAAAACCTTTAAACCTCCCTGTCTCTGTAACCCACTCCAACCCCTATAAACCTCCCTGTCTCTGTAACCCCCACCAAACGCTTTAAACCACCCTGTCTCTGTAACCCACTCCAACCCCTATAAACCTCCCTGTCTCTGTAACCCCCACCAAACCCTATAGACCACCCTGTCTCTGTAACCCCCACCAACCCCTATAAACCTCCGTCTCTGTAACCCACTCCAAACCCCTATAGACCTCCATGTCTCTGTAACTCCCACCAACCCCTATAAACCTCCGTCTCTGTAACCCCCACCAACCCCTATAGACCTCCCTGTCTCTGTAACCCCCACCAAACCCTATAAACCTCCCTGTCTCTGTAACCCACTCCAACACCTATAAACCTCCCTGTCTCTGTAACCCACTCCAACCCCTATAAACCTCCCTGTCTTGTAACCCCCACCAAACCCTATAAACCTCCCAGTCTCTGTAACCCACTCCAAACCCTAAAAACCTCCCTGTGTCTGTAACCCCCACCAACCCCTATAAACCTCCCTGTCTCTGTAACCCACTCCAAACCCTATAAACCTCCCTGTCGCTGTAACCCCCACCAAACCCTATAAACCTCCCTGTCTCTGTAACCCACTCCAACCCCTATAAACCTCCTTGTGTCTGTAACCCCCCTCAACAACCCCTATAAACCTCCCTCTCTGTAACCCACTCCAACCCCTATAAAACTCCCTGTCTCTGTAACCCCCACCAAACCCTATAGACCACCCTGTCTCTGTAACCCCCACCAACCCCTATAAACCTCAGTCTCTGTAACCCACTCCAAACTCTATAAACCTCCGTCTCTGTAACCAACGCCAACCCCTATAGACCTCCATGTCTCTGTAACTCCCACCAACCCCCAGAAACCACCGTCTCTGTAACCACCACCAACCCGTTTAGACCTCCCTGTCTCTGTAACCCCCACCAAACTCTATAAACCTCCCTGTCTCTGTAACCCACTCCAACCCCTATAAACCTCCCTGTCTCTGTAACCCACTCCAACCCCTATAAACCTCCCTGTCTTGTAACCCCCACCAAACCCTATAAACCTCCCTGTCTCTGTAACCCACTCCAAACCCTATAAACCTCCCTGTGTCTGTAACCCCCACCAACCCCTATAAACCTCCCTGTCTCTGTAACCCACTCCAAACCCTATAAACCTCCCTGTCGCTGTAACCCCCACCAAACCCTATAAACCTCCCTGTCTCTGTAACCCACTCCAACCCCTATAAACCTCCTTGTGTCTGTAACCCCCCCCAACAACCCCTATAAACCTCCCTCTCTGTAACCCACTCCAACCCCTATAAAACTCCGTCTCTGTAACCCCCACCAAACCCTATAGACCACCCTGTCTCTGTAACCCCCACCAACCCCTATAAACCTCAGTCTCTGTAACCCACTCCAAACTCTATAAACCTCCGTCTCTGTAACCAACGCCAACCCCTATAGACCTCCATGTCTCTGTAACTCCCACCAACCCCCACAAACCTCCGTCTCTGTAACCACCACCAACCCGTTTAGACCTCCCTGTCTCTGTAACCCCCACCAAACTCTATAAACCTCCCTGTCTCTGTAACCCACTCCAACCCCTATAAACCTCCCTGTCTCTGTAACCCACTCCAACCCCTATAAACCTCCCTGTCTTGTAACCCCCACCAAACCCTATAAACCTCCCTGTCTCTGTAACCCACTCCAAACCCTATAAACCTCCCTGTGTCTGTAACCCCCACCAACCCCTATAAACCTCCCTGTCTCTGTAACCCACTCCAAACCCTATAAACCTCCCTGTCGCTGTAACCCCCACCAAACCCTATAAACCTCCCTGTCTCTGTAACCCACTCCAACACCTATAAACCTCCCTGTCTCTGTAACCCACTCCAACCCCTATAAACCTCCCTGTCTCTGTAACCACCACCAAACCCTATAAACCTCCGTCTCTGTAACCCACTCCAACCCCTATAAACCTCCCTGTCTCTGTAAAGCCCACCAACCCCTATAAACCTCCCTGTCTCTGTAACCCCCACCAAACCCTATAGACCTCCCTGTCTCTGTAACCAACTCCAACCCCTATAAACCTCCCTGTCTCTGTAATCCCCACCAAACCCTATAAACCTCCGTCTCTGTAACCCACTCCAACCCCTATAAACCTCCCTGTCTCTGTAACCCACTCCAACCCCTATAAACCTCCCTGTCTCTGTAAAGCCCACCAACCCCTATAAACCTCCCTGTCTCTGTAACCCCCACCAAACCCTATAGACCTCCCTGTCTCTGTAACCAACTCCAACCCCTATAAACCTCCCTGTCTCTGTAATCCCCACCAAACCCTATAAACCTCCGTCTCTGTAACCCACTCCAACCCCTATAAACCTCCCTGTCTCTGTAACCCACTCCAACCCATATAAACCTCCCTGTCTCTGTAACCCCCACCAAACTATATAAACCTCCCTGTCTCTGTAACCCACTCCAAACCCTATAAACCTCCCTGTGTCTGTAACCCCCACCAACCCCTATAAACCTCCCTGTCTCTGTAACCCACTCCAAACCCTATAAACCTCCCTGTCGCTGTAACCCCCACCAAACCCTATAAACCTCCCTGTCTCTGTAACCCACTCCAACACCTATAAACCTCCCTGTCTCTGTAACCACCACCAAACCCTATAAACCTCCGTCTCTGTAACCCACTCCAACCCCTATAAACCTCCCTGTCTCTGTAAAGCCCTCCAACCCCTATAAACCTCCCTGTCTCTGTAACCCCCACCAAACCCTATAGACCTCCCTGTCTCTGTAACCAACTCCAACCCATATAAACCTCCCTGTCTCTGTAATCCCCACCAAACCCTATAAACCTCCGTCTCTGTAACCCACTCCAACCCCTATAAACCTCCCTGTCTCTGTAACCCACTCCAACCCATATAAACCTCCCTGTCTCTGTAACCCCCACCAAACTATATAAACCTCCCTGTCTATGTAACCCCCACCAAACCCTATAAACCTCCGTCTCTGTAACCCACTCCAACCCCTATAGACCTCCCTGTTTCTGTAACCCACTCCAACCCCTATAGACATCCCTGTCTCTGTAACCCCCAGCAAACCCTATAAACCTCCCTGTCTCTGTAACCCACTCCAACCCCTATAGACCTCCCTGTCTCTGTAAGTCACACCAACCCCTATAAACCTCCCTGTCTCTGTAACCCCCACCAACCCCTATAAACCTCCCTATCTCTGTAACCCCCACCAACCCCTATAAACCTCCCTGTCTCTGTAACCCACTCCAACCCCTCTAAACCTCCCTGTCTCTGTAACCCACTCCAACCCCTATAAACCTCCGTCTCTGTAACCCACACCAAACCCTATAAACCTCCCTGTCTCTGTAACCGACTCCAACCCCTCTAAACCTCCCTGTCTCTGTAACCCACTCCAACCCCTATAAACCTCCGTCTCTGTAACCCCCACCAAACCCTATAAACCTCCCTGTCTCTGTAACCCACTCCAACCCCTATAAACCTCCCTGTCTCTGTAACCCACTCCAACCCCTATAAACCTCCCTGTCTTGTAATCCCCACCGAACCCTTTAAACCTCCCTGTCTCTGTAACCCACTCCAAACCCTATAAACCTCCCTGTGTCTGTAACCCCCACCAACCCCTATAAACCTCCCTGTCTCTGTAACCCACTCCAAACCCTGTAAAACTCCCTGTCGCTGTAACCCCCACCAAACCCTATAAACCTCCCTGTCTCTGTAACCCACTCCAACCCCTATAAACCTACTTGTGTCTGTAACCCCACCCAACAATCCCTATAAACCTCCCTGTCTCTGTAACCCACTCCAAACCCTATAAACCTCCCTGTCTCTGTAACCCACACCAAACCCTATATACATCCCTGTCTCTGTAACCCCCATCAAACCCTATAGACCTCCCTGTCTCTGTAACCCCCAGCAAACCCTATAAACCTCCCTGTCTCTGTAACCCACTCCAACACCTATAAACATCCATCTCTATAACCCACTCCAACCCCTATAGACCTCCCTGTCTCTGTAACCCACTCCAACCCCTATAAACCTCCCTGTCTCTGTAACCCCCACCAAACCCTATAAACCTCCCTGTCTCTGTAACCCCACCAAACCCTATAAACCTCACTCTCTCTGTAACCCACTCCAACCCCCATAAACCTCCCTGTCTCTGTTACCCCCACCAAAACCTTTAAACCTCCCTGTCTCTGTAACCCACTACAACCCCTATAAACCTCCCTGTCTCTGTAAACCCCACCAAACGCTTTAAACCTCCCTGTCTCTGTAACCCACTCCAACCCCTATAAACCTCCCTGTCTCTGTAACCCCCACCAAACCCTATAGACCACCCTGTCTCTGTAACCCCCACCAACCCCTATAAACCTCCCTCTCTGTAACCCACTCCAACCCCTATAAAACTCCCTGTCTCTGTAACCCCCACCAAACCCTATAGACCACCCTGTCTCTGTAACCCCCACCAACCCCTATAAACCTCAGTCTCTGTAACCCACTCCAAACTCTATAAACCTCCGTCTCTGTAACCAACGCCAACCCCTATAGACCTCCATGTCTCTGTAACTCCCACCAACCCCCACAAACCTCCGTCTCTGTAACCACCACCAACCCGTTTAGACCTCCCTGTCTCTGTAACCCCCACCAAACTCTATAAACCTCCCTGTCTCTGTAACCCACTCCAACCCCTATAAACCTCCCTGTCTCTGTAACCCACTCCAACCCCTATAAACCTCCCTGTCTTGTAACCCCCACCAAACCCTATAAACCTCCCTGTCTCTGTAACCCACTCCAAACCCTATAAACCTCCCTGTGTCTGTAACCCCCACCAACCCCTATAAACCTCCCTGTCTCTGTAACCCACTCCAAACCCTATAAACCTCCCTGTCGCTGTAACCCCCACCAAACCCTATAAACCTCCCTGTCTCTGTAACCCACTCCAACCCCTATAAACCTCCTTGTGTCTGTAACCCCCCCAACAACCCCTATAAACCTCCCTCTCTGTAACCCACTCCAACCCCTATAAAACTCCCTGTCTCTGTAACCCCCACCAAACCCTATAGACCACCCTGTCTCTGTAACCCCCACCAACCCCTATAAACCTCAGTCTCTGTAACCCACTCCAAACTCTATAAACCTCCGTCTCTGTAACCAACGCCAACCCCTATAGACCTCCATGTCTCTGTAACTCCCACCAACCCCCACAAACCTCCGTCTCTGTAACCACCACCAACCCGTTTAGACCTCCCTGTCTCTGTAACCCCCACCAAACTCTATAAACCTCCCTGTCTCTGTAACCCACTCCAACCCCTATAAACCTCCCTGTCTCTGTAACCCACTCCAACCACTATAAACCTCCCTGTCTTGTAACCCCCACCAAACCCTATAAACCTCCCTGTCTCTGTAACCCACTCCAAACCCTATAAACCTCCCTGTGTCTGTAACCCCCACCAACCCCTATAAACCTCCCTGTCTCTGTAACCCACTCCAAACCCTATAAACCTCCCTGTCGCTGTAACCCCCACCAAACCCTATAAACCTCCCTGTCTCTGTAACCCACTCCAACACCTATAAACCTCCCTGTCTCTGTAACCCACTCCAACCCCTATAAACCTCCCTGTCTCTGTAACCACCACCAAACCCTATAAACCTCCGTCTCTGTAACCCACTCCAACCCCTATAAACCTCCCTGTCTCTGTAAAGCCCACCAACCCCTATAAACCTCCCTGTCTCTGTAACCCCCACCAAACCCTATAGACCTCCCTGTCTCTGTAACCAACTCCAACCCCTATAAACCTCCCTGTCTCTGTAATCCCCACCAAACCCTATAAACCTCCGTCTCTGTAACCCACTCCAACCCCTATAAACCTCCCTGTCTCTGTAACCCACTCCAACCCCTATAAACCTCCCTGTCTCTGTAAAGCCCACCAACCCCTATAAACCTCCCTGTCTCTGTAACCCCCACCAAACACTATAGACCTCCCTGTCTCTGTAACCAACTCCAACCCCTATAAACCTCCCTGTCTCTGTAATCCCCACCAAACCCTATAAACCTCCGTCTCTGTAACCCACTCCAACCCCTATAAACCTCCCTGTCTCTGTAACCCACTCCAACCCATATAAACCTCCCTGTCTCTGTAACCCCCACCAAACTATATAAACCTCCCTGTCTCTGTAACCCACTCCAAACCCTATAAACCTCCCTGTGTCTGTAACCCCCACCAACCCCTATAAACCTCCCTGTCTCTGTAACCCACTCCAAACCCTATAAACCTCCCTGTCACTGTAACCCCCACCAAACCCTATAAACCTCCCTGTCTCTGTAACCCACTCCAACACCTATAAACCTCCCTGTCTCTGTAACCCACTCCTACCCCTATAAACCTCCCTGTCTCTGTAACCACCACCAAACCCTATAAACCTCCGTCTCTGTAACCCACTCCAACCCCTATAAACCTCCCTGTCTCTGTAACCAACTCCAACCCCTATAAACCTCCCTGTCTCTGTAATCCCCACCAAACCCTATAAACCTCCGTCTCTGTAACCCACTCCAACCCCTATAAACCTCCCTGTCTCTGTAACCCACTCCAACCCATATAAACCTCCCTGTCTCTGTAACCCCCACCAAACTATATAAACCTCCCTGTCTATGTAACCCCCACCAAACCCTATAAACCTCCGTCTCTGTAACCCACTCCAACCCCTATAGACCTCCCTGTTTCTGTAACCCACTCCAACCCCTATAGACATCCCTGTCTCTGTAACCCCCAGCAAACCCTATAAACATCCCTGTCTCTGTAACCCACTCCAACCCCTATAGACCTCCCTGTCTCTGTAAGTCACACCAACCCCTATAAACCTCCCTGTCTCTGTAACCCCCACCAACCCCTATAAACCTCCCTATCTCTGTAACCCCCACCAACCCCTATAAACCTCCCTGTCTCTGTAACCCACTCCAACCCCTCTAAACCTCCCTGTCTCTGTAACCCACTCCAACCCCTATAAACCTCCGTCTCTGTAACCCACACCAAACCCTATAAACCTCCCTGTCTCTGTAACCGACTCCAACCCCTCTAAACCTCCCTGTCTCTGTAACCCACTCCAACCCCTATAAACCTCCGTCTCTGTAACCCCCACCAAACCCTATAAACCTCCCTGTCTCTGTAACCCACTCCAACCCCTATAAACCTCCCTGTCTCTGTAACCCACTCCAACCCCTATAAACCTCCCTGTCTTGTAATCCCCACCGAACCCTTTAAACCTCCCTGTCTCTGTAACCCACTCCAAACCCTATAAACCTCCCTGTGTCTGTAACCCCCACCAACCCCTATAAACCTCCCTGTCTCTGTAACCCACTCCAAACCCTATAAACCTCCCTGTGTCTGTAACCCCCACCAACCCCTATAAACCTCCCTGTCTCTGTAACCACCACCAAACCCTATAAACCTCCGTCTCTGTAACCCACTCCAACCCCTATAAACCTCCCTGTCTCTGTAACCAACTCCAACCCCTATAAACCTCCCTGTCTCTGTAATCCCCACCAAACCCTATAAACCTCCGTCTCTGTAACCCACTCCAACCCCTATAAACCTCCCTGTCTCTGTAACCCACTCCAACCCATATAAACCTCCCTGTCTCTGTAACCCCCACCAAACTATATAAACCTCCCTGTCTATGTAACCCCCACCAAACCCTATAAACCTCCGTCTCTGTAACCCACTCCAACCCCTATAGACCTCCCTGTTTCTGTAACCCACTCCAACCCCTATAGACATCCCTGTCTCTGTAACCCCCAGCAAACCCTATAAACCTCCCTGTCTCTGTAACCCACTCCAACCCCTATAGACCTCCCTGTCTCTGTAAGTCACACCAACCCCTATAAACCTCCCTGTCTCTGTAACCCCCACCAACCCCTATAAACCTCCCTATCTCTGTAACCCCCACCAACCCCTATAAACCTCCCTGTCTCTGTAACCCACTCCAACCCCTCTAAACCTCCCTGTCTCTGTAACCCACTCCAACCCCTATAAACCTCCGTCTCTGTAACCCACACCAAACCCTATAAACCTCCCTGTCTCTGTAACCGACTCCAACCCCTCTAAACCTCCCTGTCTCTGTAACCCACTCCAACCCCTATAAACCTCCGTCTCTGTAACCCCCACCAAACCCTATAAACCTCCCTGTCTCTGTAACCCACTCCAACCCCTATAAACCTCCCTGTCTCTGTAACCCACTCCAACCCCTATAAACCTCCCTGTCTTGTAATCCCCACCGAACCCTTTAAACCTCCCTGTCTCTGTAACCCACTCCAAACCCTATAAACCTCCCTGTGTCTGTAACCCCCACCAACCCCTATAAACCTCCCTGTCTCTGTAACCCACTCCAAACCCTGTAAAACTCCCTGTCGCTGTAACCCCCACCAAACCCTATAAACCTCCCTGTCTCTGTAACCCACTCCAACCCCTATAAACCTACTCGTGTCTGTAACCCCACCCAACAATCCCTATAAACCTCCATCTCTCTGTAACCCACTCCAACCCCTATAAACCTCCCTCTCTGTAACCCCCACCAAACCCTATAGACCTCCCTTTCTCTGTAACCCCCACCAACCCCTATAAACCTCAGTTTCTGTAACCCACTCCAAACTCTATAAACCTCCGTCTCTGTAACCAACTCCAACCCCTATAGAACTCCATGTCTCTGTAACTCCCACCAACCCCTATAAACCTCCGTCTCTGTAACCCCCACCAACCCCTTTAGACCTCCCTGTCTCTGTAACCCCATCCAACCCCTATAAGCCTCCCTGTCTCCGTAACGCCCAGCAAACCCTATAAACCTCCCTGTCTCTGTAACCCACTCCAAACCCTATAAACCTCCCTGTCTCTGTAACCCACACCAAACCCTATATACATCCCTGTCTCTGTAACCCCCATCAAACCCTATAGACCTCCCTGTCTCTGTAACCCCCAGCAAACCCTATAAACCTCCCTGTCTCTGTAACCCACTCCAACACCTATAAACATCCATCTCTATAACCCACTCCAACCCCTATAGACCTCCCTGTCTCTGTAACCCACTCCAACCCCTATAAACCTCCCTGTCTCTGTAACCCCCACCAAACCCTATAAACCTCCCTGTCTCTGTAACCCCACCAAACCCTATAAACCTCACTCTCTCTGTAACCCACTCCAACCCCCATAAACCTCCCTGTCTCTGTTATCCCCACCAAAACCTTTAAACCTCCCTGTCTCTGTAACCCACTCCAACCCCTATAAACCTCCCTGTCTCTGTAACCCCCACCAAACGCTTTAAACCTCCCTGTCTCTGTAACCCACTCCAACCCCTATAAACCTCCCTGTCTCTGTAACCCCCACCAAACCCTATAGACCACCCTGTCTCTGTAACCCCCACCAACCCCTATAAACCTCCGTCTCTGTAACCCACTCCAACCCCTATAGACCTCCATGTCTCTGTAACTCCCACCAACCCCTATAAACCTCCGTCTCTGTAACCCCCACCAACCCCTATAAACCTCCCTATCTCTGTAACCCCCACCAACCCCTATAAACCTCCCTGTCTCTGTAACCCACTCCAACCCCTCTAAACCTCCCTGTCTCTGTAACCCACTCCAACCCCTATAAACCTCCGTCTCTGTAACCCACACCAAACCCTCTAAACCTCCCTGTCTCTGTAACCCACTCCAACCCCTATAAACCTCCGTCTCTGTAACCCCCACCAAACCCTATAAACCTCCCTGTCTCTGTAACCCACTCCAACCCCTATAAACCTCCCTGTCTCTGTAACCCACTCCAACCCCTATAAACCTCCCTGTCTTGTAATCCCCACCGAACCCTTTAAACCTCCCTGTCTCTGTAACCCACTCCAAACCCTATAAACCTCCCTGTGTCTGTAACCCCCACCAACCCCTATAAACCTCCCTGTCTCTGTAACCCACTCCAAACCCTGTAAAACTCCCTGTCGCTGTAACCCCCACCAAACCCTATAAACCTCCCTGTCTCTGTAACCCACTCCAACCCCTATAAACCTACTCGTGTCTGTAACCCCACCCAACAATCCCTATAAACCTCCATCTCTCTGTAACCCACTCCAACCCCTATAAACCTCCCTCTCTGTAACCCCCACCAAACCCTATAGACCTCCCTTTCTCTGTAACCCCCACCAACCCCTATAAACCTCAGTTTCTGTAACCCACTCCAAACTCTATAAACCTCCGTCTCTGTAACCAACTCCAACCCCTATAGAACTCCATGTCTCTGTAACTCCCACCAACCCCTATAAACCTCCGTCTCTGTAACCCCCACCAACCCCTTTAGACCTCCCTGTCTCTGTAACCCCATCCAACCCCTATAAGCCTCGCTGTCTCCGTAACGCCCAGCAAACCCTATAAACCTCCCTGTCTCTGTAACCCACTCCAAACCCTATAAACCTCCCTGTCTCTGTAACCCACACCAAACCCTATATACATCCCTGTCTCTGTAACCCCCATCAAACCCTATAGACCTCCCTGTCTCTGTAACCCCCAGCAAACCCTATAAACCTCCCTGTCTCTGTAACCCACTCCAACACCTATAAACATCCATCTCTATAACCCACTCCAACCCCTATAGACCTCCCTGTCTCTGTAACCCACTCCAACCCCTATAAACCTCCCTGTCTCTGTAACCCCCACCAAACCCTATAAACCTCCCTGTCTCTGTCACCCCACCAAACCCTATAAACCTCACTCTCTCTGTAACCCACTCCAACCCCCATAAACCTCCCTGTCTCTGTTATCCCCACCAAAACCTTTAAACCTCCCTGTCTCTGTAACCCACTCCAACCCCTATAAACCTCCCTGTCTCTGTAACCCCCACCAAACGCTTTAAACCTCCCTGTCTCTGTAACCCACTCCAACCCCTATAAACCTCCCTGTCTCTGTAACCCCCACCAAACCCTATAGACCACCCTGTCTCTGTAACCCCCACCAACCCCTATAAACCTCCGTCTCTGTAACCCACTCCAACCCCTATAGACCTCCATGTCTCTGTAACTCCCACCAACCCCTATAAACCTCCGTCTCTGTAACCCCCACCAACCCCTATAGACCTCCCTGTCTCTGTAACCCCCACCAAACCCTATAAACCTCCCTGTCTCTGTAACCCACTCCAACACCTATAAACCTCCCTGTCTCTGTAACCAACTCCAATCCCTATAAACCTCCCTGTCTTGTAACCCCCACCAAACCCTATAAACCTCCCAGTCTCTGTAACCCACTCCAAACCCTATAAACCTCCCTGTGTCTGTAACCCCCACCAACCCCTATAAACCTCCCTGTCTCTGTAACCCACTCCAAACCCTATAAACCTCCCTGTCGCTGTAACCCACACCAAACCCTATAAACCTCCCTGTCTCTGTAACCCCCACCAAACCCCTATAAACCTCCTTGTGTCTGTAACCCCCCTCAACAACCCCTATAAACCTCCCTCTCTGCAACCCACTCCAACCCCTATAAAACTCCCTGTCTCTGTAACCCCCACCAAACCCTATAGACCACCCTGTCTCTGTAACCCCCACCAACCCCTATAAACCTCAGTCTCTGTAACCCACTCCAAACACTATAAACCTCCGTCTCTGTAACCAACGCCAACCCCTATAGACCTCCCTGTCTCTGTAACCCACTCCAACCCCTATAAACCTCCCTGTCTCTGTAAAGCCCACCAACCCCTATAAACCTCCCTGTCTCTGTAACCCCCACCAAACCCTATAGACCTCCCTGTCTCTGTAACCAACTCCAACCCCTATAAACCTCCCTGTCTCTGTAATCCCCACCAAACCCTATAAACCTCCGTCTCTGTAACCCACTCCAACCCCTATAAACCTCCCTGTCTCTGTAACCCACTCCAACCCATATAAACCTCCCTGTCTCTGTAACCCCCACCAAACTATATAAACCTCCCTGTCTCTGTAACCCACTCCAAACCCTATAAACCTCCCTGTGTCTGTAACCCCCACCAACCCCTATAAACCTCCCTGTCTCTGTAACCCACTCCAAACCCTATAAACCTCCCTGTCGCTGTAACCCCCACCAAACCCTATAAACCTCCCTGTCTCTGTAACCCACTCCAACACCTATAAACCTCCCTGTCTCTGTAACCCACTCCAACCCCTATAAACCTCCCTGTCTCTGTAACCACCACCAAACCCTATAAACCTCCGTCTCTGTAACCCACTCCAACCCCTATAAACCTCCCTGTCTCTGTAAAGCCCTCCAACCCCTATAAACCTCCCTGTCTCTGTAACCCCCACCAAACCCTATAGACCTCCCTGTCTCTGTAACCAACTCCAACCCCTATAAACCTCCCTGTCTCTGTAATCCCCACCAAACCCTATAAACCTCCGTCTCTGTAACCCACTCCAACCCCTATAAACCTCCCTGTCTCTGTAACCCACTCCAACCCATATAAACCTCCCTGTCTCTGTAACCCCCACCAAACTATATAAACCTCCCTGTCTATGTAACCCCCACCAAACCCTATAAACCTCCGTCTCTGTAACCCACTCCAACCCCTATAGACCTCCCTGTTTCTGTAACCCACTCCAACCCCTATAGACATCCCTGTCTCTGTAACCCCCAGCAAACCCTATAAACCTCCCTGTCTCTGTAACCCACTCCAACCCCTATAGACCTCCCTGTCTCTGTAAGTCACAACAACCCCTATAAACCTCCCTGTCTCTGTAATCCCCACCAAACCCTATAAACCTCCGTCTCTGTAACCCACTCCAACCCCTATAAACCTCCCTGTCTCTGTAACCCACTCCAACCCATATAAACCTCCCTGTCTCTGTAACCCCCACCAAACTATATAAACCTCCCTGTCTCTGTAACCCACTCCAAACCCTATAAACCTCCCTGTGTCTGTAACCCCCACCAACCCCTATAAACCTCCCTGTCTCTGTAACCCACTCCAAACCCTATAAACCTCCCTGTCACTGTAACCCCCACCAAACCCTATAAACCTCCCTGTCTCTGTAACCCACTCCAACACCTATAAACCTCCCTGTCTCTGTAACCCACTCCTACCCCTATAAACCTCCCTGTCTCTGTAACCACCACCAAACCCTATAAACCTCCGTCTCTGTAACCCACTCCAACCCCTATAAACCTCCCTGTCTCTGTAACCAACTCCAACCCCTATAAACCTCCCTGTCTCTGTAATCCCCACCAAACCCTATAAACCTCCGTCTCTGTAACCCACTCCAACCCCTATAAACCTCCCTGTCTCTGTAACCCACTCCAACCCATATAAACCTCCCTGTCTCTGTAACCCCCACCAAACTATATAAACCTCCCTGTCTATGTAACCCCCACCAAACCCTATAAACCTCCGTCTCTGTAACCCACTCCAACCCCTATAGACCTCCCTGTTTCTGTAACCCACTCCAACCCCTATAGACATCCCTGTCTCTGTAACCCCCAGCAAACCCTATAAACATCCCTGTCTCTGTAACCCACTCCAACCCCTATAGACCTCCCTGTCTCTGTAAGTCACACCAACCCCTATAAACCTCCCTGTCTCTGTAACCCCCACCAACCCCTATAAACCTCCCTATCTCTGTAACCCCCACCAACCCCTATAAACCTCCCTGTCTCTGTAACCCACTCCAACCCCTCTAAACCTCCCTGTCTCTGTAACCCACTCCAACCCCTATAAACCTCCGTCTCTGTAACCCACACCAAACCCTATAAACCTCCCTGTCTCTGTAACCGACTCCAACCCCTCTAAACCTCCCTGTCTCTGTAACCCACTCCAACCCCTATAAACCTCCGTCTCTGTAACCCCCACCAAACCCTATAAACCTCCCTGTCTCTGTAACCCACTCCAACCCCTATAAACCTCCCTGTCTCTGTAACCCACTCCAACCCCTATAAACCTCCCTGTCTTGTAATCCCCACCGAACCCTTTAAACCTCCCTGTCTCTGTAACCCACTCCAAACCCTATAAACCTCCCTGTGTCTGTAACCCCCACCAACCCCTATAAACCTCCCTGTCTCTGTAACCCACTCCAAACCCTATAAACCTCCCTGTGTCTGTAACCCCCACCAACCCCTATAAACCTCCCTGTCTCTGTAACCACCACCAAACCCTATAAACCTCCGTCTCTGTAACCCACTCCAACCCCTATAAACCTCCCTGTCTCTGTAACCAACTCCAACCCCTATAAACCTCCCTGTCTCTGTAATCCCCACCAAACCCTATAAACCTCCGTCTCTGTAACCCACTCCAACCCCTATAAACCTCCCTGTCTCTGTAACCCACTCCAACCCATATAAACCTCCCTGTCTCTGTAACCCCCACCAAACTATATAAACCTCCCTGTCTATGTAACCCCCACCAAACCCTATAAACCTCCGTCTCTGTAACCCACTCCAACCCCTATAGACCTCCCTGTTTCTGTAACCCACTCCAACCCCTATAGACATCCCTGTCTCTGTAACCCCCAGCAAACCCTATAAACCTCCCTGTCTCTGTAACCCACTCCAACCCCTATAGACCTCCCTGTCTCTGTAAGTCACACCAACCCCTATAAACCTCCCTGTCTCTGTAACCCCCACCAACCCCTATAAACCTCCCTATCTCTGTAACCCCCACCAACCCCTATAAACCTCCCTGTCTCTGTAACCCACTCCAACCCCTCTAAACCTCCCTGTCTCTGTAACCCACTCCAACCCCTATAAACCTCCGTCTCTGTAACCCACACCAAACCCTATAAACCTCCCTGTCTCTGTAACCGACTCCAACCCCTCTAAACCTCCCTGTCTCTGTAACCCACTCCAACCCCTATAAACCTCCGTCTCTGTAACCCCCACCAAACCCTATAAACCTCCCTGTCTCTGTAACCCACTCCAACCCCTATAAACCTCCCTGTCTCTGTAACCCACTCCAACCCCTATAAACCTCCCTGTCTTGTAATCCCCACCGAACCCTTTAAACCTCCCTGTCTCTGTAACCCACTCCAAACCCTATAAACCTCCCTGTGTCTGTAACCCCCACCAACCCCTATAAACCTCCCTGTCTCTGTAACCCACTCCAAACCCTGTAAAACTCCCTGTCGCTGTAACCCCCACCAAACCCTATAAACCTCCCTGTCTCTGTAACCCACTCCAACCCCTATAAACCTACTCGTGTCTGTAACCCCACCCAACAATCCCTATAAACCTCCATCTCTCTGTAACCCACTCCAACCCCTATAAACCTCCCTCTCTGTAACCCCCACCAAACCCTATAGACCTCCCTTTCTCTGTAACCCCCACCAACCCCTATAAACCTCAGTTTCTGTAACCCACTCCAAACTCTATAAACCTCCGTCTCTGTAACCAACTCCAACCCCTATAGAACTCCATGTCTCTGTAACTCCCACCAACCCCTATAAACCTCCGTCTCTGTAACCCCCACCAACCCCTTTAGACCTCCCTGTCTCTGTAACCCCATCCAACCCCTATAAGCCTCCCTGTCTCCGTAACGCCCAGCAAACCCTATAAACCTCCCTGTCTCTGTAACCCACTCCAAACCCTATAAACCTCCCTGTCTCTGTAACCCACACCAAACCCTATATACATCCCTGTCTCTGTAACCCCCATCAAACCCTATAGACCTCCCTGTCTCTGTAACCCCCAGCAAACCCTATAAACCTCCCTGTCTCTGTAACCCACTCCAACACCTATAAACATCCATCTCTATAACCCACTCCAACCCCTATAGACCTCCCTGTCTCTGTAACCCACTCCAACCCCTATAAACCTCCCTGTCTCTGTAACCCCCACCAAACCCTATAAACCTCCCTGTCTCTGTAACCCCACCAAACCCTATAAACCTCACTCTCTCTGTAACCCACTCCAACCCCCATAAACCTCCCTGTCTCTGTTATCCCCACCAAAACCTTTAAACCTCCCTGTCTCTGTAACCCACTCCAACCCCTATAAACCTCCCTGTCTCTGTAACCCCCACCAAACGCTTTAAACCTCCCTGTCTCTGTAACCCACTCCAACCCCTATAAACCTCCCTGTCTCTGTAACCCCCACCAAACCCTATAGACCACCCTGTCTCTGTAACCCCCACCAACCCCTATAAACCTCCGTCTCTGTAACCCACTCCAACCCCTATAGACCTCCATGTCTCTGTAACTCCCACCAACCCCTATAAACCTCCGTCTCTGTAACCCCCACCAACCCCTATAAACCTCCCTATCTCTGTAACCCCCACCAACCCCTATAAACCTCCCTGTCTCTGTAACCCACTCCAACCCCTCTAAACCTCCCTGTCTCTGTAACCCACTCCAACCCCTATAAACCTCCGTCTCTGTAACCCACACCAAACCCTCTAAACCTCCCTGTCTCTGTAACCCACTCCAACCCCTATAAACCTCCGTCTCTGTAACCCCCACCAAACCCTATAAACCTCCCTGTCTCTGTAACCCACTCCAACCCCTATAAACCTCCCTGTCTCTGTAACCCACTCCAACCCCTATAAACCTCCCTGTCTTGTAATCCCCACCGAACCCTTTAAACCTCCCTGTCTCTGTAACCCACTCCAAACCCTATAAACCTCCCTGTGTCTGTAACCCCCACCAACCCCTATAAACCTCCCTGTCTCTGTAACCCACTCCAAACCCTGTAAAACTCCCTGTCGCTGTAACCCCCACCAAACCCTATAAACCTCCCTGTCTCTGTAACCCACTCCAACCCCTATAAACCTACTCGTGTCTGTAACCCCACCCAACAATCCCTATAAACCTCCATCTCTCTGTAACCCACTCCAACCCCTATAAACCTCCCTCTCTGTAACCCCCACCAAACCCTATAGACCTCCCTTTCTCTGTAACCCCCACCAACCCCTATAAACCTCAGTTTCTGTAACCCACTCCAAACTCTATAAACCTCCGTCTCTGTAACCAACTCCAACCCCTATAGAACTCCATGTCTCTGTAACTCCCACCAACCCCTATAAACCTCCGTCTCTGTAACCCCCACCAACCCCTTTAGACCTCCCTGTCTCTGTAACCCCATCCAACCCCTATAAGCCTCGCTGTCTCCGTAACGCCCAGCAAACCCTATAAACCTCCCTGTCTCTGTAACCCACTCCAAACCCTATAAACCTCCCTGTCTCTGTAACCCACACCAAACCCTATATACATCCCTGTCTCTGTAACCCCCATCAAACCCTATAGACCTCCCTGTCTCTGTAACCCCCAGCAAACCCTATAAACCTCCCTGTCTCTGTAACCCACTCCAACACCTATAAACATCCATCTCTATAACCCACTCCAACCCCTATAGACCTCCCTGTCTCTGTAACCCACTCCAACCCCTATAAACCTCCCTGTCTCTGTAACCCCCACCAAACCCTATAAACCTCCCTGTCTCTGTCACCCCACCAAACCCTATAAACCTCACTCTCTCTGTAACCCACTCCAACCCCCATAAACCTCCCTGTCTCTGTTATCCCACCAAAACCTTTAAACCTCCCTGTCTCTGTAACCCACTCCAACCCCTATAAACCTCCCTGTCTCTGTAACCCCCACCAAACGCTTTAAACCTCCCTGTCTCTGTAACCCACTCCAACCCCTATAAACCTCCCTGTCTCTGTAACCCCCACCAAACCCTATAGACCACCCTGTCTCTGTAACCCCCACCAACCCCTATAAACCTCCGTCTCTGTAACCCACTCCAACCCCTATAGACCTCCATGTCTCTGTAACTCCCACCAACCCCTATAAACCTCCGTCTCTGTAACCCCCACCAACCCCTATAGACCTCCCTGTCTCTGTAACCCCCACCAAACCCTATAAACCTCCCTGTCTCTGTAACCCACTCCAACACCTATAAACCTCCCTGTCTCTGTAACCAACTCCAATCCCTATAAACCTCCCTGTCTTGTAACCCCCACCAAACCCTATAAACCTCCCAGTCTCTGTAACCCACTCCAAACCCTATAAACCTCCCTGTGTCTGTAACCCCCACCAACCCCTATAAACCTCCCTGTCTCTGTAACCCACTCCAAACCCTATAAACCTCCCTGTCGCTGTAACCCACACCAAACCCTATAAACCTCCCTGTCTCTGTAACCCCCACCAAACCCCTATAAACCTCCTTGTGTCTGTAACCCCCCTCAACAACCCCTATAAACCTCCCTCTCTGCAACCCACTCCAACCCCTATAAAACTCCCTGTCTCTGTAACCCCACCAAACCCTATAGACCACCCTGTCTCTGTAACCCCCACCAACCCCTATAAACCTCAGTCTCTGTAACCCACTCCAAACACTATAAACCTCCGTCTCTGTAACCAACGCCAACCCCTATAGACCTCCCTGTCTCTGTAACCCACTCCAACCCCTATAAACCTCCCTGTCTCTGTAAAGCCCACCAACCCCTATAAACCTCCCTGTCTCTGTAACCCCCACCAAACCCTATAGACCTCCCTGTCTCTGTAACCAACTCCAACCCCTATAAACCTCCCTGTCTCTGTAATCCCCACCAAACCCTATAAACCTCCGTCTCTGTAACCCACTCCAACCCCTATAAACCTCCCTGTCTCTGTAACCCACTCCAACCCATATAAACCTCCCTGTCTCTGTAACCCCCACCAAACTATATAAACCTCCCTGTCTCTGTAACCCACTCCAAACCCTATAAACCTCCTGTGTCTGTAACCCCCACCAACCCCTATAAACCTCCCTGTCTCTGTAACCCACTCCAAACCCTATAAACCTCCTGTCGCTGTAACCCCCACCAAACCCTATAAACCTCCCTGTCTCTGTAACCCACTCCAACACCTATAAACCTCCCTGTCTCTGTAACCCACTCCAACCCCTATAAACCTCCCTGTCTCTGTAACCACCACCAAACCCTATAAACCTCCGTCTCTGTAACCCACTCCAACCCCTATAAACCTCCCTGTCTCTGTAAAGCCCTC